>NC_090874.1:23527912-23540412 GCF_036669935.1 Montipora foliosa | reverse complement strand
CTTATAACTTTTAAGGATAAATAAATTTTATTCCATTTTAGTAAAATTGATTGTGTCATAAGCATTTCCTCATTTGAGTTGTAATTCGTCAGCTTCCCCGTTTTTTAATACTAGTTCTTTGAAGAACATTGACACAGACTGTAAAAACCTTCTTTTTTTTTTTAAATTCTGGAGTTAGTGATAACAATTCATGCCATGTCATGTGATACCTATTATGTTCACTGGTCTAATTAAAACATAGTGTTATTGAATTAAAAAAAAAAAGAAAGTAAAATGAAATATCCTATCTGTGTTCATACTACAATCAAATTTTCTCATCTATTCATGATTGTTTTAGTTACATTAGCTTCTTTTTTCACTAATTTATTATTCTGCCAAATATTTATGCAGCTATAATAAATAACATATGATGATGATGACTATATTTATGAGTAGTAGTATCATACAGCCACAAATTGGTATAGTTTGGTGTCTGAATGCTATATAATTAATAAAGAACATGCCTCGGTTATTAAAAGGCTGGATAGTGCTATCCAACGGACCAATCTCTATCCAGTGGATAGTGCAATTAGTTTCCCCAATACTTATTCGCTGTATAGTGATTTATCCGTTGAATAGCGATATCCAACGTTTGTGACAACCAGGCCCAGGACTCCATATTCAACTTGTCCAATTACAGTTGTAAGAAAAAAAATTCAATTACTAACTTTAAATAAGATTTGGCTTCAGTCAACTTTGGAGCTCATCTGAAGTTTTTTGTTTATTTTTTTTATTATTTTATAATTGGGCGACGTGGAGACTGTTGAGGATACATACATAAGACATACAAAGATTGCAAGGCATCATTACGCTTTGTTACTAAAGCACATTATATGTTTTATACCCTTATTGTCTGATAGTCAATCAAAAGTTAACAGAACCATGGTAATGATAACTGCAGGCTCAGGGGCACTGAGATGTCTATGCTTTTTGGATACCTTGCGCACTCTCTCTCGAGTAAGCTCAGTGCGGCTTGGCAGCAACCTACCTTCTCTGTGAGCAGGTTATCTGGATACATTTCCAGCGAGGGATTTATTCTTTCATCCATAATTTATCAATGGATCAAAGCAACTTATATTTTTAAGTACGATACCTTTGCAGCCAGGCAACTTTACTCACGTCTTGTTGCATGTGAAGAGGAACTTCAGAAAATGACTCCCAAGGTTTGAGGAGCGAACGTCAGTTTGAGTAAAAGGGGTTGGTTGCTTGTCCGTTCCTCTGGCCTTGAGCTTAGCAGTTGTTTGACTTCTTACTAATCTTAACCTGGATGAAATCAACGCAACTCAAATCCCGTTCGAGCGTGAAAACCCGTCACCCATTTTACTTACGTTTTTTTTTTACAACTGCTCCATTTTGCCGAAAGCTTTACTAAAAACTAAATCTCCCCTTTGCGCTATTATTTGTTCTTGCGTCACTGGCTTCCCTTATGCATACCCTGCAACTAGAGGTAACCCTGCGATGGACTGGCATCCCATATCCAGGGGAAAGTGTAAGTATTTCTAGTCGCTTTATGCTACAGAAACCACGATAAACTCCGTCCTGATGGGCCACTTGGCTCGTATGCAGACTTTACCTTTACCTTACAAATCTCGCTTAAATAAGGACTGTGCTTTGTGGTAAAGACAATGAAATTTCCCAGCCAGGGGAACTGAGATCTAGCCGGTCAAACCCTTAGTTATTGCGCACATTGACCGCAGTCAAACGTATCTGACAGTTTTCTTATTGTTATTTTCATTCTTAATCGTATCTTATTATTAGTATTATTATTATTATTATTATTATTATTATTATTATTATTATTATTATTATTATTTTGATGAAGACGATGATGATGACGATGATGATGATGATGATCATGATGATGATTATTATTATTACTATTATTATTATTATTATTATTATTATTATTAGAGGTATATTAGGTCCACCATTACTTAATGCAGGAAATGTTACTGAGCATCGGGACACAGCCTGTGGTCTAGGATACTCCTGGCCATCTGTTCTGTCCTTTATCACATACGGGGCAAAATTACCGAATGCTGATTGGCTGAGACAAAGGCCATTTTTTCTTTAATTACGAGGGCACTTTTGGTAATCAAGAAGGCATGATTACTTACTTACAAGAAGGCAAGATATCCGTAATAACCTCTCTAGCGATGCTTGCGATGCGGCACCTTTCCTCTCAGACTCAGTCCACTGCCCTTTTCAGTTGACCAACTTTGAAGAGGTGTCGGTTGAACAAGTGAAGCATCTTATCAAGGCTGGTTCTATAAAGTCGTGTGCTTTGGATCCAGTTCCTGTGTGTGTGCTCAAATTCTGTCTTCCTGACTTTCTACCCGTAATAACTAAAATGATCAGTCTTTCGTTGGAGACAGGAATTGTTGCGGACGTTCACAAGGAAGAGCTGTTGATCCCTTTATTGAAGAAGGTGGATTCTGACTTTGAGGTTTTTAGTAATTTTCGACCGGTTTCGAATTTAATGTTTACTTCCAAATTAATTGAAAAGGCTGTTGCTCATCAGTTAACTAGCTATGTTTTGAATAATGATCTAGGTGAAGTTTTCCAGTCTGCATACAAGAGATTGCATAGTACTGAAACGGCTTTGCTTAGAGTTCAAACTGATATCCTGCGAGCTATTGATAATCGCCGCTCTGTTATCCTTGTTTTGTTAGATCTATCTGCTGCGTTTAATACCGTTGACCATTCTATTCTTTTGCAGCGATTGTCACGTCGTTTCGGTATTAAGGGCATAGCGCTTTCCTAGTTTAAATCTTACCTCACTAATAGAAAGCAGTTTGTGATAGTTCGAGAGGGAAAGTCCACTAGTCGAGATCTTTTTTGTGGTGTACCTCAAGGCTCAGTCTTAGGACCTATTTTGTATTTACTGTATACGTCACCATTGGGGGACATAGTTCACGGGATGTGTTTTCACTTCTATGCAGACGACATGCAAATTTATCTTTCATTTGAGTCATCTTCGACGGTTGACAAACTTTCTGCTGTTTCCTGCATTGAGGCCTGCATTAGTGATATAAATAAGTGGATGCTGTGTAATAAGCTTAAGCTTAATAATAGTAAAACGGAGGTGCTAATCATTGGAGCGCGACACCGCCCTCACCCACAGCTTGATAATTTTACTTGTTGACGATGAGCATGTAGTACCTACTTCATCCGCGAAAAATTTGGGAACCGTCTTTGATGAAAACATGACACTTGAGTCTCACGTCACTGCTACTTTTTTTCGCATTAAAAATATTGCTAGAATTAAGCGATATTTGTCGCAAGCGAATATTAAGACTCTAATTCACGCGTTTGTTACTTGTAAGTTGGAGCACTGTAATTCGCTACTGATTGGTCTTCCCTGCTACCTAATTAAGAGGCTGCAGATGGTTCAAAATTGTGCTGCTCGGTTGGTTGTTGGTGGTCGTAAATACGACCCAGTTACGTCAGTGTTATGTCAGCTTCATTGGCTACCAGTTGAGCAGCGTATACTTTACAAGATATTGCTCCTAACTTATAAAGCTCTCAACGGTTTAGCCCCCCTATATTTATGTGATATGCTTGAGCGTTACATTCCTGTGCGCAGGCTTCGATCATCTGATAATTATCTTTTAAACGTTCCTCGGTACAATCTCAAGAGTTATGGTGGTAGAGCTTTTTCCGTTGTAGCTCCTAAATTATGGAATAATTTGCCACTAGATTTAAAGTTAAGCCCTAATGTAAATGTGTTTAAATCTAAGCTTAAGACTTATTTGTTCAAGTATAGTTATTATTGATAGCATTTCTTAGCTTTTATTGTTTTTTAATATTGATATATTGTTGTAAAGCGCCTTTGGACATTGGATAAAGGCGCTATATAAATGCCTACTTATTATTATTATTATTATTATTATTATTATTATTATTATTATTATTATTACTTGATCCTGATTGGTTTAAAGTTGCTTAGCAACGAGGTCATTGCTAAGATTTGTTGCCGATAATCTTTTTTCTGCAACAATGGCTTCACGTTTTGTTGAAGTCGACGAAGAATTTATGGAAGAACTAAGAAACACAAGTGAGAACACACACACAAAAAGAAGTACGGACTACTGGACTAACATTTTCCAACAATGGGCAAAGACGAGAGGAAAAAATGAGCCACTTGAAAGCTACGAAGTACCAGAGCTTAACGAAGCGCTCGCCCAATTTTGCTGAGCTAAGGAAGGAAAATGGTAAAGACTACGAACCAGACTCGCTGAAGGTAATGCAGGCAGCTTTAGATCGCCATTTAAGAAGCAAAACTTATCCCAAGTCTATCGTGAGAGATACAGAGTTCCTGTCGTCAAGAAAAGTCTTAGAAGGAAAGGCAAGCTACGCGATCGATAATTTTGCCCTTTATGTGATAAACAAGTAATCGCAAGTGCCCCAGTAGGCTCGATTTCCGCCGCTCACTCGAGTTCGGGTATCCTCCCCGAGAAGAGACGGCTGGACGCGTGAGCGATAGATTGTGTCTGTGACGTAAATTCAAAATATAATTTATGCGAAGTTAATAGTTGCGGGGAAATAGCATTAGACATCCCAAAAACACTGATTTTAAGAAAACAGAAATTACATAACAATGCTTAAAACGTCTGTGCGAAGTTTCCAGATGATACGAGCTTGACTTTGTGGTTAAATGATCGATGTGAGTTAGAACATCAACGAAATCTTCGTGTTCAGCACCTTTCGCAGAATCCTTCCTGACCCCAGCAAGGTTAACCGTTGTAAAAGTTCCATGCAATCTGTCTTATTAGTCTTAAGCCGATCTCTTAACTCGACTTAAGACTAAAGCAGCGTATCATCATCATCATCATCATCATCATCATCATCATCATTATTATTATTATTATTATTATTATTATTATTATTATTATTATTATTATTATCTCGCAGTATAAAACTTTGGAATGCTGTCCACACTATGAGTAGTATAGGGCGCATAACGTAACCCACACCACTTGAGAAGCTACACTTAGAAGTAAAAAAAGTTAGGTACGGAATTAGTACAATTCTAATATACATAATGATATGAATCTTTTTACTTAGAGAGAGCTAATTCAGAATATTATTAAGTTCTATACTCTATAAAACCTACGCAAAAACATGATGATATTATCTCTACTAAAAGCCTATTATTATTTATTATTATTATTATTATTATTATTATTATTATTTTGCAGTGTTTTATTCATGATGATATAGAGGCATAAGAAAGGAATATATATATTTAGTGAGAGTGCATTTCTCAGGTGAACGAGTTTCTTTGCCTTTTCTCCTTTCGTGTGCACACGAACGCCTTGCCAATTGACAAACGTCACCGACAAGTCCACATTTCTCGTCTTCAAAAATCTCCAACGTTTATTTGTGAAGTCCAAAATAATTTGGTAAATCGGCGGTAACAGGCTGAAAAAACATCGACCTGGAGAGCCCTATTTTTTAAAGTAATTTTCTCATTTTTCGCAAAACGGCGTCTTCTATAAAATAGAAACAATGTGTTTAATTATTTTATACGGCTTCTCTGCAACAATAGAAACAAAACTTTTTGACACAGCTTTTTTTTCTTGTAATCGTGCATGTGGTATATTGAATTAGTGTACACACAGATCGCTCCATTTTTTTTATCCGTACAGCGTGAGATTTTTAATTAAATTTCTCGGAAACATGCGTTTTATCCATGATAAGACATGTCAATGGATTCAATTGAATTCAATTGAATTACAGGTGTACACCTTAAACATTGTAACGTAATGGTTTTTTTTGTAATCACCGCAAGTATTGTAAGTTGTGTAACTATTGTAATTATATAGTAGTATTATTATTATTATTAGCATAGTGGTTACCCGTAAGCATGGTACATAGCGTAAGTTAATAAGAGTTCGAATTATATATAGTAAGAAAATAAAGGAATTAAAAAGTCTAAAAATAAATGAATGAAAATCAAAATAAATGGATTAAATTGAACATTTTCATTTAAATAAATAAACTGTTGTGTTTTACACAAAGAACTTCCTATTTTCTTTCAGGTTTGTAAACAGAAGGAATACTGTCACTGATTGCTTTCTTTATTATGGTTAAAGGAGGGAAACTTAATTGCAAAGCTTTTAACGTATATCCTTGAACCAACAATTCTGCTTATTATAAATTGTTGTGAAGTTTATCTTCGTTTAAACGAGTGCCGCTAGCGCTCCGATTGAAAGGTATAGCAGCAGATCATGTCATTGGGAAACAACACCACGATTCAAGTAATTGTCAACGAAACTATACTGGGCCAACAGATCACGGAGTGTATCTTTACCAATGATTCGACTGTAGAGAAAATTTCCAAACTTTCGGCGTATTATGTTTTTTTGCTGGGCAGTTTTTTCGGGAACGCGTTCATAATCGCCATCGTCTACAAGCACCGAGATTTACACAAAACAATTAATTATTTAATAGTGAACATGGCTGTGTCGGATTTGATTTTTCCGCTCATGGTATTGCCAGTTCATATAAGACAAATGCAAGCCGCCTCACAGGATTGGCCAATCAACGGTATCTTTGGGTTGATGCTTTGCAAGTTGTGTTATTTCACAGGTCTTGTGTCCATCCATGTTTCTGCTCAAAGTTTAGTGTGGATAGCAATTGATAGATTTGTTGCCGTCGTTTTTCCATTAAAACTTGGCCTTATTTCAAAGAAGATCCGCACAATAGCTATTGTTTCAATGTGGATTTTTGCTGGCTTTCTCAATTCTCCATCGCTAATAGTTGCAGAACTTGTGGTAACTGGCAATGGTACGCATTGTAAGGAAATGAACTCGGAATCAGTTTTCTCTGACCAAGAGGCCAACGCAATATATGTTGGGCTTCAATTTATTTTCATGTATATAGGGCCCTTATTTTCTATAACCATTTTGTACAGTGCAATAGCAATTGCTTTAAAAAGGCAGAACAAAGCCCTCGCGAACTCCGAACCAAATATAAAACGAAGCCAGTCTATGAGGAACCGAAGACAAGCTATGCTAATGGCGGTTGTTATCATGGTGTTCTATTACATTTGTGTTACACCACAAACTTTACTTCATTTTGAACTCTTCTGGAGAACTTCTTGTGCCTTTCAGCGAGTGCTACGTTTCATGGCAAGTTTGTCGATTTACTCCTCTTCTATTGTCAATCCAGCAATTTGTCTGACATTTGTTAAAAGCTATCGTCTTGGATTGAGAAACATTTTATGTCCGTGCGACAGAATGCCGAAAGAGACGATGACGAAACCACGCGGGCAAATAACTTTAAAAAGGCTGAAAAATCCACCTGAAGAAAATCGCCCACGACATTTCAAGGACACAGAAAATGACAAATAAATATTGGACACTGTTTTGATGAGAAAAATATAGTTAAATGTAAATGGGAAAGGAAGAGAAAATGGAGCTGAAATTCGCGATAAGAATATTTTTTAAAAAGCGAAGTAAAAAACTAAATCTGTTTTCAGAGTAACACCGTTCTATGTCATTTCATTGACATTGCGACGGACTTAAGAACCAAGAAAATGAAGTTTAGATTGGTGACAAACGATGTTATTTGGATTATTACGATAAAACCAATTTCAAACCAGGAATTTAAGTTGCATAAAGCATTCTTGTTTATTCACCGCCTAGTCTTTCATGAACTATCTTCCATTGTGCACTGGGTTTTTAAAATTCTTTTCATGCGTTCTTATTTCCGATCTGTTATTTCTCATCACAACAGTTTACAGAAGGACAAAAAAACATATTATTAAATTCGTCTTTACCGGGTATGTTGTTTACATTATTCAACAAACTGAAAGCCCCTTATGCAGCTAAAATCCACTTTTCTATAGCACATTACTGCTATATGTTTGCTCAAGCTCTATGCCAAAAGGAATACATTTTCTATTGAGTTGGTCTTTCTTACAGTTAAATTTAAAGTGGTACTCTGATCAAATTTTTACCCCTTGATTTTTTGAGTGTATCACATAGAATTCCATAAAAGAACAAAAACGCCATTTACCGTTTGCAAATATCTGCATTGGTTCCGGAGATATTTAAGTTTGAAAAATGGGTTTAATATGCAAATGAGATGACTGATGATGTCATATACTCAACCCAATATTATATTGAGTATATAAATAGAGCTAACTTGGCCAAGTTGCAGCGCAGACCATTGAAACTTTGTAGTCTAATAGTTCTACAGGAAACACACCTATGACTATAAAAAATTTTGTTCCCATGGCAACTCACTCTTTTCCAGTCCCCACCCACTTGATTTCAATATGTTAGTGATTTTCAGTTTGAAAAATGTTAAACAAGGCCACAAACTCGAGCTAACATATTTATATGCTTCTGGATCATGGACATGAAGAGCTGTTAGCAATTATCACAATGGAATGCCAAAGGTGGCCAGAAAAGCTTTTACTATCGGGGAGGTCTGGAACCCAGTATGATGCCATGGTAACGGAACTGTTAAGCTCATATTGTGGAGAACATTTAGTAGAATCTTAATGCAAAAAATCAAAAATTTCTGATACAAATTGGCTGAGATATCTCTTTTCATCATATTTGAACAAACTTGTGTTGAGTATATGACGTCATCACTTGGCTAATGTGCATAATTTAAAAACTCGAATATCTCTGGAACGAAAAGAGATATTTGAAAAAAGTAAACAGCATTTTTCTTCTCATGCAGACTACTTGTTTATGTTTCAAAATGGCTTAGATAGGAAAGATGCGATTTTCGTCAGAGTACCCCTTTAAATTCAGGTTAATCTTAATTTCAACCTAGGTAATTTTTATTTTAAACTAGGTTGAAATTGAAAGTAGGAAACTCGAACAAAAATCCATCAATTATTAGCAAGTACGTGTAAAATATATTGGCAAGTAAATTGGTCCTAGAGGTGAGTTTCTAGGCACTGATTTTAAATGGTTAGCATTAAGGTTGGGGTTAGACATACTGTGCATGATAACCGATTCTACTTTTCAATCTCAGAGCTTTTTAGAAGGACATTGTTCATTGATGAATCTCTTTAGGAGGGCAGGGGGCAACAATATTGATTGTTATATAGCTGAATTTGTCCCCCAGCAGCGCGCGCTCTCATTGGTTACTTTGAGGTCAGTGCAAGTGCGTGTTGTCCTAAGTAGCGTGTGTATGTATATATGGAAGGAACTCAAGTGAGGCCATTGCTACTGTGTGCATGTGATGGATGAAGAACCTTCGCTGATCCACAGCATCAGGAACTTTTTATGCAACACCCAAGGAAAGAGAAAAATCTCTGACCCGGGTGGGAATCGAACCCACGACCTCCGGATTAGATCACCATTGCTCTACGGACTGAGCTACAAGGCCAGACGGGAGCAGGCCGATTTGTCCTCAAACTCCCACGGCCTGCTCCCGTCTGGCCTTGTAGCTCAGTTGGTAGAGCAACGGGGATCTAATCCGGAGGTCGTAAGTTCGATTCCCACCCGGGTCAGAGATTTTTCTCTGTCCTTGGGTGTTGCATAAGAAGTTCCTGATGCTGTGGATCAGCGAAGGTTCTTCATCCATCACATGCACACAGTAGCAATGGCCTCACTTGAGTTCTTTCCATATATCCTTTGAGGTCACTTGACATGTAACAATAAAACTGTTTCCCGCCAAAAGTTTCCGAAAAATCTATGACGTCAGAGGGTAACAGTGCACTGTTACCCGCGAATGTCGACCGACGACCGTCGTTGCTGTTGCCGATGATATGGTAGTAGCCAAAACGCGTTGCCGGGGCAGGGGCCAGGGCCGGGACCGAGGTCGGGGTCGGGTTCGGGGCCGGAGTCGTGGTGTCTTTTTTTTTCATTTTTTTTTGTTTCAATTTTTGTCCTTATTCTCCTGTAATGTTATGTTCGAATGTTTGGCATCTTTCCTTAATTTATGGTGGAAATTAGTAAAAAAATATGGAACCTACAGAAGCTGTTTTTGCGAATTAAGAGAATTTCAGACTGAAATTGGAGTTTTTGTGGGGGATATGCGCTAACTCCTAGAAACATTGAGATTCTCGGGAAAAAAATAAACATTTTTCCCTCGGGACCAGTCATTAAGTGTTTAATATCTTCAAATGAATCAAAATACTGAAACATCACATGATGTATTGTCAGTTGAGTTTTAATTTGCTTAGGTATTTGCTCTATCTTTTGGTTACTTCGAATTCGTAACAACTTGAAAAGCAAGTGAAAATCAAACTTCAGGAAAAGGTCAGGAAAAAGGATTCCATAATCTATTGATCAAAAGCCATTTTTTAGGCTCTTGTAAGTGTTATTTCTTTAGAATTATAAAAAAGAATATATTTCTATACATATTTTTAATTTTGCTGAGCCTGTTTGTAGTGATAAATCCAAAATTCGTGATTATTGTGGCTCAGTCCCCTTTTAGCTCTACAATTTGAGCAAGTAGCACATTTGAATGAAGGGGCGTTTTCTTTTCCATTTTATTAATTTTCAGTACCACATAATCAAGTGAAGTTCGAACTGCAGTCTTCTTCCCCTTCAGATGTATAAGAACTGCAGACTGCCTACAAATAGCGCTGATAAGCAGTATTTAAGCCTAATTATAAGCACCCATTTTAGAACGGTTTGCTTTCAATAACTCTGCCGTCGAAATTAGGGTTAGTCTGCACTCCGCGGTCTGCATTTTGCAAGTGTCAGACACCGCTCCCCTACTTTTTCAAATTATTGACTATTTTCCTGCTCAGTATTTGATGTAGCTGTGACTTGTCCACTCATTTTTTTTTCTAGGTTCAGCAACATGTGATGCATCTTTGGCATTTGAAAATGCTTGGAATTTATAGCTTTTAGTGGGAGGAAAGATGTAGAATCAACGGTACCTCATAACCTGAATGAAAAATCCAAATTGTTCACTGCAATTGTGCTAGCAATCGAGGAAACCTAAAAATATCGAAAAGAATTGCACTTCTCCACGTCGTTATCGATGCGGTATTCAACTTTGAAGATCCAACGAATTTTTCCATGAGGACAGTATGGCGGAATGCTCAAAACAGTCGTAATTACTAAAACATGGACCGACTTAAAACCACCTACAGCTACCCCGAATTCCGGGAATTAAAGTGGTACCGCCATTTCCCGGAATTCGGGAAATTCGTTCGGATCGTTCCGTTTCCAGGTCGTTTCTCACGATTTTAGCGCGGTTTACAGGATGGAATGCAAAGTAAAGCGCCATTCTCATCCGGTTGGTTTTAACAAATTCGGAGAATCGGTTACCTTTATGCCACGATCATTCCAACCGAATTTTTTTGGCTAAATTAATTAAATGGTAACCCCATATTGTCTTCTCGCTTATTTTAGTCAATTATGGCTTGTTTAAGATGGTATTCGATTCTTTGTGAGTGGTTGTAGATTTTTTTTAGGTGGTGTTAACTGGTTTTAGGTCGTTCCATGTTTTAGTAACTACGTCAAAACAGTAAATCCAGCTGTCGATGAATGCCTCTCGGCTCACACCGTAACGTAAATTGAAATTTGTTCCGTGTGATTTGGAATCTTTTGAAGTCAAGCGCGATTTGGAATCCTTTGAAGTCAAGCTCCAAGCAACGCCACAGGACATCTCTCTGCTATCTGTCCCTGTTGCAGTTTTTTTGGTCCAAAACAAGCCAAAATACACCAAGCCATTCTCAGCTAAACTTCAATCTTCGCTGAACCATATATTGGCTAAAATTCATCTAAATGTCCTTGAAGGGTGGAAGCCTTGTTTTGAAAGGGTTCCAGCGCCGGAGCAATTTTTCCCTCGAAAATCGCATCAAGCTTCGCAGCACAAAGGTCAAAAGATTCACGATTCTCCTCGTACCTTCCAATCGAAAATCCATCAAAACGGCCCGGAGCTAGCCCTCGAAGAAAATCAAAATCCCAGAGTATTCGAGAGGAGCAAACGGCGTGACAGTTTGTGGCTGCTGACACCATAGGTGACTCAAACACAATTTAAATGCTTAGTCAGCGTAACAGTTTGTAGGGTTAATATGGGAAACATGAAATGCAGAAAAAAAATCGGCCAATCCTAGTTTATAGCGAAGAAAATACAAGAAATAAACTTACTCTTACTTCATCTTGTGTCCTTGTGTCGATTTGAGGCGCTCTGGGCAAGTTTTGAAATTTGCTCCTATCCTTCATTAAAAGAAGACAAGGCTGGAAACTCCGAACCTCTGAAGCCACTGATCACTCCGCGATCGAGGACGATTTAATCCCAAAAATTGGCTTGATTAGGTCTTTTGTCCACTCTCACATGAAGATCGATAACAAACGATATAGCATAAATGCCCAAAGTCCCAGAGCAATCTCCACATGCTTAGAGAACAAGCCAGTTTTCACGAAAGAACCCGCCGCTTTCTCCAGTCTGAGAGCCGTTCGCGATTCGGACAGGACACGACCGTTGCTCTGGTGGCAATTTAAGCTTCTCTCTAGGGGTAGGGATCCAAG
>NC_090874.1:23507912-23522912 GCF_036669935.1 Montipora foliosa | reverse complement strand
AACGACGTTTCAGTGGGCTCACACCCTCTTGTTACTCGGTTTCTGAATGGAATTCACAATCTCAGAATCAGAACACCTGCTCCGCGTTATTCCTCAACTTGGGATGTTGCTAAGGATACCAACTATTTAAAGACTTTATCTCCTTTGGGTCAATTTAACACTGAAAACTGTGATGACGCTTTGTGCAGTATCCTCAGTTCAGCAAGTTCAGACATTGTGTACTCTTGATTTTAGGTTTAAAAGGAAACTCAATCACGTATTAGTTTTATTATAGCTGGTCGTTTAAGGACCTGGAAGGTCACTGGAAGTTAAGTTCAATTTATTACCTGAAGATCCTTGTTTTTGTACCAGGTGAACAGTGGCTGAATATATTTCGAGCTATTTCGCGAACCGTAAAAATATTAGACCTAGCACAAGTTCCAGCTATTTGCTTGATTTATTAGACCTTAAAAACCAGTGTCCACTGCTGCTATACAGTAGACAAGTGGATTACATTTCAGTTTTGTTAAGGTCTGGCATTGACGCCTCTGTGTTCAAGGCACGTAGTGTTAGGGGTGCTTCTGTAACTAATGCATATTTCAAGGGAGTTTCAGAGACTCTTCGGGCTGCTGACTTGTCGAATGAACGCACATTTCGTACGTACGATCTACATTGTCCTTCGGTAACTTGTCCCAAGATCAGTTAAACTGATGTTATTACAACGTGTGATGTTTGCATTGGCTTCGGCTCTTTCAACTCGTACAATTAAACTATCCCATAATGCGGAGCATATTGAGAGACAATTTAAAAATTAGACAAAAGGTACTAACCTTGAAGTGTAATTATAATTCTCTGAAGAGATAAGGAGAATTATGGGATAATGCTTCCCTCCCTGTTTTGTCAAGTTTTTGTTTTGTCCAATTCCCTTTCTTGAGACCTACGCTAATTTCTCACTCCAGGAAGAACTGGAGCGCTTACCAGTTGATAGCCATGCCAGTTCCCATGGCTAAGTAGTCGAGTTTATGAGTTGGCGCCAAATGCAAACTCGATAACAATAGTCTAATATGGCTGACTCCACGACACCTTTATTGGCTGTGGAGTTGTTTGACGACTCTGAGTAAACGGTTAATTTTTATGAAAGTGATTAAGTCATTTCCACGTATCATTATAAATCATATATCTTTATTTACCCTCAGATTTTTAGAGTAGCTTGGTGTAGCTAATATCATCCGAGCATTTGCTCTCCCAACCATGATACACCACAGAAGGCAGACCACAACACCGGGAACTACATGCCCTACCTACACCTGACGAGGAAAACCTGCAATCATTTCGCTCAAGCGGTCATGTGCACAGGAAGAATGCCACTTGGAAACCCCACTGGATCTGGACGAACTGCGATTCCACTGCAAAAGCAAATCCTGCTCGAGCGGTCGTATTACGTTGAGTAGTGTATCAAACCCGTGTTATAAAAGGCGAGTATCGATCTGTCAGGTCAATACGTACATCGGTTGTTTATTAAAAGTATGGATTGCCGTACAACAACAAAGGACCGATTTGCAATATAATAATAATAATAATAATAATAATAATAATAATAATAATAATAATAATAATAATAATAATAATAATAATGATTTATTGACCGTATTTCTACATGGTAGCTTTGCAGCCATCATTTTAACTAAGTAATTTCTAACTAATCACAAACATAATGCACAAGTTGAAAACTTTTTAAAAATGTAAGATCTAAAAATGCTATAAATATTATGAGTAACCATAATTAAGGAGCCTTGTCAAGACAACTTATGAGGTTCAACTTAAGAGGGTAAATGTAAGCGCGTGCTGGCCTTGCTCTTTGAAATTTTACAACAATCATTGTTAAAAGTATCAAAGTTTGGACACCGCCTTCCATTTGCGTGTAGGGGATTGAATAAAGTCGCTAATGAGTCCTGGAAAGTACCCTTAATTAGGGAATTTCTATTACAGGTGCATTACTAGAGCGCAGTGTACGTTTGGGATTGTGCCTAGGCAATTGCAAGTATTCGGGCCAAGCTTCACTAAAAGAGCTCGGTGTCCAAACATAAGGAGGCTCGAAAGGGTTTCAACACTTAGAAGACTCTCTGTTTAGATCGAATGACGCTACAACACTGTATCGCGTAACAGCAATGGTATGGTACCATATGACACAACGATTATTTCCAAATAAGATGTGATCATTATTGTGGTGTAATAAGTTACCTTGGCAACAGGAAATCCCAGAAAAAAACCATGTTTTGGATTTAGTTGATCATATCTCGAAAAAGAACTTGGTGAGCCCCCTTTTTTATTGATGAAAAGTGATTAGAAGGCCACGATAAAGCTTTCGGCAAAGTTCAAAATAATTCTGTCAAAAGAGAATTCAGAGCTACCTTTAAAACATCACAAAATTAAGATGGCGTCAGTATTTTGATATATTTCCTTACTTTAGGACGATTTAGCGTGAGCATATCTACATTATCATCACCGGTGTCGACAATACGACCATCCCAAAGAATGTTCAACTGGCTGAATAATCTCTCTACTGTGTCGAGCCAGGCTTGGTAGTCCTGAATAAGTTCCGATCGATAAAGGACCTCTAAGCAGCGGTCGAAGCTCAGTTTTTTTTCTAAGTCGCCTTTTGGCGACCTTCTTTCACAAAAAGGTCGGCAAATATAAAACGTTGGTCGCCATTTTCCCTCGATGACACACTGTGGCGTAATTATATAAAGGAAAGAACTGCTGACCATTTTGAGACAAAGATGGCCGCCTTACGATCGCTGCTAAGCGTGTACATCTATTCGCGCTGTCTTTCAACTCTTCATACACGTAGAGAAAGAAGAGAACTGCAAAAATTGCAAAGGAAATTCATAGACAATGTTTCTGTAAACCTGTTTATTTTTATTTATTTATTTATTTATTTATTTATTTATTTATTTATTTATTTATTATTTTCATTTTGTCTGGATCTAGAGCTTAAAAAAATATAACGATTATCACGATACCACTTCCACGCGCCGGAATAGTCGTCAATTTGGCGACCTTGGCGATAACTTTAGTCGCCATTATTATTTTTTAAGTCGCTAAGGCGACGAATTCGGTCGCAGCTTCGAGAGCTGCAAAGAGCATTTTACTATGTTTATTGTGATGCGAGATCTCTAGCTACAAGTGTTCCAAATCTGGTTCTATATTCTCAATATCTATATGCTTTTTGTATAGCTTATACTTTCCGTCACATATGCCCCAACGCCACCTCCGCGGATCTTTTTGCGTTTGGGAAAAACATCACTGTAACCAGGGATGGTGGCATACTGCGGAAGGAGCGCATTATCTTTAAAACATGGTTCACTCATAGTCACAACGTCAAAAGGGTACCTCTTGATTGTAGCGAGTAACTCATCAAACCAGGATGCCATGGTTCGCGTGTTTATGTGGAGTATTCGAAACTGGTCTGGATCGGCTCGGCTCCAGGCTCGCTCATAAGCTGGTATCAGAAAATGATAAGTTATGCTTATGGTTGAGCAAGTTATGCTAATAGAATAGTGCTTTGATAATCCGGTTACTCCGTTACTGTTCAACTTACTGATGGATGGTGCGATTTCTCCGTTCTCATCAACAGAAAATGGTCGTAAAAAGAAAAAGACAAATCGTCGCTTGTATAGGTCCTCGTAAAATATAACACGCACTGCATTAACCGGACACGTAACTCGAAAACCAGGGTCAAAAAACGGCGGTTTAGTATGTCTTCGAAGCAGACTGTGCATTCAAAGAGCCCTGCCTTTTTCACTCGACAGTCGCGGCGGGATAAACTGGGACCGAGCACTCCTTGTCATTTGATTCTGTACCGGAATTTCCGGAGATTTTGGTCGAATGGTAAGCGCTCCTAGGGCCCATTTCTCGAAAGTCCCGTAAACTTTGAAATTGCCAACCACTTGTTTTGGAAAGCAGATATTTCAACATGTTTTTAAGGTAACAAAAATAAAAATGACTTTGAAGTTTGACGACTTAAATCCTCTCCGTTCTTGAGATACAAAGGGAATTGTGACAGCCGAAAATGGCCCGTAAAGTTTGGGGACTTTTGAGAAAGGGACCCCTGGTCATTTGTTTCTTTCTTCTCTGGGTATTATAAATAGAGGGGTGACACGCCCCCAGAGTCCGCATTTCTTTTGGTCAGCACCGGACTCTGGGGACAAGATTGGAGGTGTCTCGGGAGATGACTCGCATTTGAATGGAAGTTAATCAGCAAATTATATCTCATATTTCACGGTTCAGTAAAACAAAAACTTACATTTGCCACTTATAAAAATTGGCCAAATGGATTTCTGATAAGACTGTGTCAAAAAAAAAAACCGTTCATCTCTCTCCAAAATCGTTTTCTGGACGTCGAATAAGTTTCCGCCATACATTTTCTCAAAGCGACTTGCAATGTTTGCCCCCTGGCGATCCCAGAACCCTTTCCGAATAAAGCAGGGATCCGATTAGTGGCAACTCATTCATTATAATTACACTTCAAGGTTAGTCCTTTTTGTTAAATGTTTAAAATTTTAGCCATAAAACTGAGCTATTTTGTATTAAAGAAAGAACTTTACATGATTAGTTGGTCGGAGTAAAACATGAAACTAATTTGAAACCCATCTAAATCTCGTAGAATAAACGCTCTATGTGCTATGGCGTACTTAACTTAGTACTCTCACTGAGCCTGGGTATCATAATGTTCTTAGTATATGTTCTTAAAAATTTGATTAGTCTCTGGCTGGACGTTGTCACAACAAAGAGTGTACAACATGGTACACCAATATGCCACATTGATTCACGCACAGATAATGAACATTAAATCTATTTAAGACACAATAATGTACCAAACATAACCCAAAGCTGATATCATTGATCCCAAAAGCTGGGCGACCGCTGACAATGACTTAAAGGGGCTAGGTCATGCAATTTAGGCAATTTCAGCACTGGTCGAATGGTAATAGAATTAACTAAAATATCAAAATAACTATTCAAAACTATAGGAGAACACAACACACAGGGAAGCCAAGAAGGGACATGGATGGACAAAACTGGAGAGGATTGAAATGGATTCAATTTGGTAAATTTGAAAAACGTCGGCCCACCCTTTTTTAAATTTATATCCGACTATATCAAAATATCATTTACAAAGCTAGAAAATCAATTGTTATGTGGCCGTGATTTTGCAAATGAAAGACTCTTGCTCTGCCAATTTGACGTTTAGAGCTCATAATTAACAAAATTAAACAAAATTACCTAAAATAGCGTGACCTAGCCCCTTTAAGGCCAACAACTATGGCCAAGCTTTGAAAAACTTGTAACCCATCGGTGTACGAGGTTTTGCATTCCAATTTGACAAATATTGAAAAGATCGGTGCCTGCCAAGAATGATTCATCAAGGACTACATGTATTGCAAGGTTTTTGATATTGCTATGCATCATAACACGAATCTAAGTCGAGTCCACAGCAAACTGTACGAGGAAGATAATGATTGTCTACGAATAACTAGACTATTTGCAGTTTAAAGATGATTCATTCCTTACAAATTGTGAATTAAGTTACAGGACCCTAAACTAAAATTAAATGACTTGGCTATTTTAAGGAGGCCTGAAATTTAAACCTAGCTTATTTTAGTTATCCACTAAAGCACCTCTTAAATCAGCTCGATGCACGTAACTACTGATTTGACTGCTAGTTTTCAGATAATACCTGCCAAAAATCCTCAGCAAACTGCAAAAAGGCTCTTATTTAGAATGCCAAGCATGTCAAGTTGGATTCTTGCAACATTATTAACAAAGAAGCACTTGAAACTGGAAATTTTTTACAAAACGACGAGAAAGTCTACACCGACAAATGCGAGGTTTATATTATAACTTACAACTGACTCTAGTATTTCCTGTCAATTAATTGAACTCGCAGAGGCCTGTCAGGAATGATCACTCCTCTCACGAACGGCTCCACGATCTCATCCGGAGGATAACGTATCTCAAACCGCTGGACGATCCTTGCCAAGAGCAGATAAAGCTCCAGCTCAGCAATTCGGCGGCCAAGACACATACGTGTTCCAAAGCCGAAGGGCATGGAAGAAAACACTTCTTTAGCATCGTTGAACTTGGACTTAGTTGCTCTATCACGCAGCCATCTCTCTGGTTTGAATTTCTCAGGTTGTGGGAATACGTTCTCATCACGGCTCATGGCATACAATAACATAATTATTTGTGTACCGGCGGGGATATGGAAATCTCTGATCATCATATCTTTCGGTAAAATTCGGAATAAAGCTGACGAAACAGGATACAGTCGTAAGGTTTCTCGCACCCAAGCTTTGATGTAAGGCATTTCTTCCAGAGTTGTTGGTGTAGCGATTGTTTCATTTCCCAAAACAGACAAAACTTCTTGTCGTAGGACTTCTTGTTTCTCTGGGTTCTTCGCCATCATGTACAACATCCATTGCATTGTGTTAGAGGTTGTGTCCACTCCAGCGAACAAGACATCAATCACACTTGCTAGAAAATCATCCTTGGTGATTTTTCCACTTGACAGGAGGAACTCGAAGAAACCTGCTTTGTCATAATCGGTGAACCTGGATGTTTCGCTTGACTTCAGCTCGAGTTCATTAATTCTTCTCTGTGTAAACAATTCAGCGTACTCGTACATTGTGTCAAAACTTCTGAACAATTGTTTAAACTGTTTAGTCTCATAAATCTTGAAAATCCACAAAGGCCACAAACTGACGCCAGTAGTGCTGTAAAGAAATTCTCCGACGGCTTTGATGAAAGTTTGTGCTTCTGCGTTTACTTCCGGCTCCAGGCATCCAAATCTTTTTTCAAACAACATAAATGCCACAGACTCGAATGACCATTTGAAGAGCTCGTTATCAAGTTCACGGACTTCGTTATCTTTGTCTGTCCCGCTTTGTTCTCGAATAGTTCGCAGCCTGTGAATGAAATCAGTAATGATTTCGTTGAATTCAGCCGCGTAGTCTGCGACTTGTTTGGGTCGAAGCATGCGTTTGCTAAGCACGCTTCGGTGCCTGTACCATTCAGGGCCATCAGCAAAGAAAATACCGGCGGTCTTCTGTCGCTTTTCGCGATAATAGTCGATAGCAGGGAATCGAAATCGTTCTGGGTACTTCGATTCTGCACGCATAACCTTGGCGACATCAGACGGATCAGCCAACTGAACGACAGCGTTTCCACCAAATCGATGTTTGTGTATGTAACCATATTCTCTTACATCTTGCATTTGAGAAGACAACAAGCGTTTTTCAAGCCGCTCACCTCCTGTTCCAACAAGCAAAGTCCAGCCCGTCCCCACAACTGGGAGACTTTTGGGTCCGGGAATATCAGCCAAAGACTTAACGGTGTAGTCATCTTGATTCGACGAGGTCACCGTCGAAAGGGCGAGAATTCTTGTGCTATTACGATAATCAAAATTTCTCCGTAAACCCAATACGAATAATCTGTAAACTTTGGAATTTCGAGCGAGTGTCATGATGCGTACTTTACTAAATCCTTTGTATCGTTGATGATAAAAGTTTTGCTCAAGGTTTGTGCTATGAGATTTGCTCTTAATTAAATCTACTGCACAAACAAAGGAATGCATCTGCGGTCGATCATTGTTCGGAGGGGTGGAACTGAGTACCATGAAAAACAAGGATTGGGTGACGAAAATGGATAAATGGGCTTTCTTTTGACTTTGCGCTCCTAGCGAATATCTCGAAACAAAAGGAGGAACAATACGGCGGTGCATATCTTTTTTTGTCACTGATATCAAGCCATTATTGTATTATAAGTAGAACCAAATTAATGTTCTCCAAAAGAGATAGAAAAGCAGGAGGCAAAAGACTTCTATGAAAATTTACACATGCACAAATACGAAGGATCTTAAATAGTGGACTGGATGGATCGTCAATTGCAGAAAAAGTCATAGTAGACATAGTACGATAGTACGTATACAGATTTTTTCTACTAGATATAAATCGGTTTCAAAATAGTTTCATATGTATTTCCCCCACTAATCAAATAAATTTCCATCTTTTTTGAAAAGAAAAAAATGAATCAGGTTCAACTTATAATAGAATAATCCCTTGATTACAAGTGACAAACAAGACATGCCTAGTGCTATTGTTTCTCTTTTGTTTCGAGTGATTCGATGGAGGCGCATATTTCGCCAAATTCAAAAGAAAAGCCATTTTAAAAAAATCCTTACGACACAATCGACCACTGCTGTTGTTTTTGTTTGTTCAGTGCCGTGCCCTTTTAAATACAAACAAAGCTGCAATTTGCATGAGTCGTTTAGTCCATTCATAGGCAGCCCAAGTTCGCGTCACTAGAGAGCGTGTAATAATTAATTACTAGTGGGAAGATGACCTTTGAGTAAAAGCGGTGTTGCGTTACAGAAGTCAAGGCTGCACACTACGATTCCGACCGTTGTTAGCTCAGAGGCGGTTTGCCACTCGAAAATCCATCCCAGCTGCGATTTTTTCACGCAAAGCTAAAACCACATCATTCGTCGTCAAAAATCCCCACACACTTGGCTGGAAATGAGCATCTTCAGCTTCGATTCCACGATAGCTGATGAATTTAACAGCTGCTGATAACCGAACAGGACACGGAGCTTGGGTCCGAAGTCAAATTAACTCCACCCGATGAGGTACAGTCATTTCATGTACCACAGCGGGGTGAGCGGCTTCTCCAACAGCTCCATGGTTACGAGTGACGCTGTGGGAATGGGGTACCACAGCGGGGTGAGCGGCTTCTCCAACAGCTCCATGGTTATGAGTGACGCTGTGGGGATGGGGTAAGTGTTGTACCTCATCGGGTGGAGTTAATTTGACTTGGGACCCAAGAATGCGAATAAAACTAAAAACTAAACTAATTAAAATTTTAGAATCCAACCTGGAGCACATGATCTGCAGGAAAACTTAAGTCCAGGCCCCAGTTCTCTATCCAGTGAATAAGTCTTTACAAAACCAATTGCGCTATCCAATAGATAGCGATTTATCTGGTGGGTAGTGTTATCCACCCTCTGAACAACGAGGGCCAGATATCTACTTCAGTACATGTGTGGTCTGCGTTAATAATAATAATAATAATAATAATAATAATAATAATAATAATAATAATAATAATAATAATAATAATAATAATAATAATAATAATACTTTATTAAATAATCAACAACTTTATTCACAATTTTCATCTTCCTACCTACTTAAATGTACAAAAACAATAATCATTCTTGATTGTTCAAATTCTCTCGCACTGCGCAAATTTAATACTTATACTAAATAATAATAATAATTATCACAAAACACTATTTACAATTTCTTTCGATCAAAAAGAAGAGCACTTAGATAATAATCTCGTATAAGAACTTTGTTAACAACAGTAACAAAAATGTTTCAAAAATGTACTACTACTACTACTACTACTACTAATAATAATAATAATAATAATAATAATAATAATAATAATAATAATATGGCATGGTTCACTGGAGGTAAAACATCTTTACTCTAGAAAGAAGGAAACTTCACAAGCGACAACCAATGGCCGATTACCTGCCTCAACACCATATATAAGTGGTTCACATCTTGTATGCTAAGGCCTATGGACGATCAGAAGAAGAGGTGCTACGGAAGGATGTAGTCGCACAATCTACATATTGATAGAATGGTTACTCAAGATTGTCATCGAGGTAGGAGGAATTTAAGCATGGCATGGATAGACGTGACCAAAGCGTATGATTCTGTTGACCACGACTGGCTATGTGAGATGATGGTTGTACATCGCTTTCCAACATGGATAAGAAAAGTGGTAACCAAGTTATGCAATTCATGGAATACCAAGATCGTCACAACAACCAAAATTGGGCAGGAGGTATCAGATGTAATCCACTTCAACAGAGGACTTCCCCAAGGAAGTCTGGAGAATAGTCGACAAGAAGATGAAGTAGCCTTTAAAGTTACATCTGATGTTTATCTGAACAGATTGTCCATAATATGGTCAGGTCCACTGTTTGATTCCCATCGTACTCTGGTTACCAATCAGTACGCTCCTCGCGCACTAAGCTATTTAATGTGGACGCAACATCTACCATTACAGAATTTAGGCAAATTGATCGTGAAGCTCGTAAGATCATTGCGGAACAAGGAGGTAAGCACCCACTTAGTTCAGCCGCGTTGTGCTACCTTACAAGAGAATCAGGAGGCCGAGGGTTATGATCGGTAGAGGCAGAGTACAAGGCTATTAAAATTAAAGGCGCATTTAATCTGTTCAAGAATAATGACAACACTGTGGAACTTGTACGCCAGTTTGAGAACCGGTCAATAGAGCTCGGACATAATTCTATGGTTAAAGAGGCCGCTAAGTTTGGCCAACTTTGATTAACTCAAGTTAACGTTTGTCTACCATAATCGATCCTCTATGCCGCAACGACGATGGGGAGAATGTCCCAGATGCAAAGATTAAGAAAAAAGTGAAAGACGCTCAGCAAAACCAACTCAAAGGAGAGATTGTAAGCTAGAAGTGGAAAGGGAAGTTGACTGCCTCGAGATGGAGTGACCCAGTACAAAGCCAAGGCTGCTTCAACTGGTTAAGTAAATGGAAGACATGTCCAACACAAGTGATCACAGGAATCTACGAGATGTACGAACAACTGCTTCCAACTCGTGTATACTAAAGCAAGAAGACAAGAACTGGTAAAAAGAATGATGTGATGTGCAGATTATGCGATAAGGCACAGGGAACCGTGGCACATATCTTAGCTGGATGTTCTGCACTTGCGCAAAGCAAGTATCTGCATCGTCATAACTCGGTATTGAAATTCTCTTCTTTGAGATACTTCACCAGCTAGACCTTATAGATAGTGTACGAGGTTGGTATTCTCAAGAAGAACCGAGGCTGGTTTACAAAAATGAGTATGCACAAGCCTTCTGGGATATTCCACTATTTGCTAAACATGTGGAAGTTAGGAACAACAGGATAAATGTAGGAATTGTGGATCGCAAGAAGAAAGTAGTTTCTATGTTAGAGATAAGCTTTCCGTGGATGGAGAATAGAGAATCAAAAATGTAAGAGAAGACACAAAAGTACGCCCCCTGAGGTTGGAATTAAAAACACAAATCAAGGGATTCAAGATACATCAGCATAACATCATTTTGGATGTATTAGGAGGATATTCTAAAGAACTTGAGGACACTGTAAGGCAGCTGATTGGAGCAAGAAGCAAAGATGTGCTCCTAAAGATGCAAAAGTCTGTTCTCTCAAACAGTCTCCACATTGCACGATCCTGACTTTCCGTATTATTTTTTGAATAATATCAGAATTTTTTAATTATTTTAATTTATAGTTATGTAATAATTGAGTTACGGACGTTGGATTACAGTCCATTGTAACTCCCAGGTTTATCGCAGACTTAGATGATGTAATCTCCTTGCTGCATGAGTTGTGTAATGCTTATATCATCTTTTATCTTCGTCAGCATCTGTGAAGTCCCCAGAACCAGAAGTTTTGTCTTGTCCAGGTTAATGAGTAGACTGTTCTTGCAACACCATGCGGCTATGTTCCGAAGATCTTCTGTCAGTTGATCTGCGGCTAAGGTGGCATTGCGTACATGCAGGAAATGAGAGGTATAACTGTGAGTCATCAACATAGCACTCAAACGACCCATGTGTCGTATTCTGCATTTTCTGTTCTTTGTTCAAGTCAATGATGTAATTTCCACTCTTTTTGAGGAAGAACATCAAGGCTGGCAGGTAATCCTACCATAATCAGGTTAT
This sequence comes from Montipora foliosa, assembly GCF_036669935.1. Taxonomy (NCBI): domain Eukaryota; kingdom Metazoa; phylum Cnidaria; class Anthozoa; order Scleractinia; family Acroporidae; genus Montipora; species Montipora foliosa. The sequence continues at coordinate 23,511,117 of NC_090874.1, read as the reverse complement.
TTACAGGGGCACCCAACGATAATCTTCGATAAAATATGTCTTCGGGAGAGTCAAACTGTTCTAAGAATTTTGGTTCTACGTTGCCAAACAGCTATAGCTTTTTTCTACTCAAACTTCACCTAAAAGATTCGCAACCAGGGAAAAGTAGACCCTTCCTTTTTCGGAAGGGATATTTTTGACACTTAAAAAGGCCACCTAGCAGTTTTCATTTGTTTGAGCAAATGGTTTGCTGGGAAGTTCAATTTCTGAAACGAAGATATCACTCCATAAAATTTTCGACACTTCAATTTTCAACGAAGATATCCGAACACAGTCTTTATACATTACAAGGAGTCTAGAAATGGCTCTCAAAGGCTTTGGCTTAATTTGCTCGTTGGGTGCCCTTTTATTAAGGGTAGGCCAGAAATGGTAAGCATGAGAGTAGTGGCTGCCAAGTAAAAGGGAACAGAATAACCCATTACCAGAGTTTAATTTGTGCAAAGGTTAAAAAAGATCGATAATGTAATAAAGTAAATGACACGTGACCACAACACTGAAAAGAAAAGCCTTAGATGCAGGACTCCAAAAATAATATAAAGATTTAGCCAAGCCTAAAAGCGGAGCTTCCTGGTTATTTATTCTTACTGCCTGTAGGGTTAGTGAAAATAAAAGGTTTCGAATTGTCCGCGTTTGATGTTTTCGGTTGCTGTTTTAATAATTAATTCATTTTCTTTGCTTTCTTCTATAGCAAAAGTCATTGCCTAACTAGTGATCATGAATTCCACGATAAATTTTACGCTAAAAACCGATATCGCATGAATCACGAAGCGATGAGTGAAAAAGTTGTACCTCAATCAACTGGTCTTCGTCGAAACAATCTTCATCTACACCATGATTTTCAACCGAATCCTGAATTGGACTTATCTGGCTGACTGTCGGTGAAACTTTCCGGTAGGAAACTGATTGGTTATAGCTTCGAGGTGGCAGGGTTTACTGCAGTTATGACATTATGAATTTGTTTGAATTTGTCGATAACCTGGCTCTGTTCCTAAAACGAAACCGATTGCATTTTCATTTCTTACGTTAGTTTTTCAGGTGTTCATAATGGGGAGTTATTTTCCTCATGCAAGCGAACATTTTATCGGCCTGAAGATTCCGTGCGGGTTACACCACATAGGAGTTATTTTCTTACTCTCGCAAGCCAACATTTGTAGGCTTGGCGTAACCCACGTCTTGGCGTAACCCACGCTCCAAGGTGTCATAAAGTTATACGTAATCGGTTATGTAAATGACAACAAATCGTGAAAGAAAAAAATATAGAAGTGGCAATCAGGCTCAGAACGCTCATCTGCTTTGTGAGTCAACACCTTCTCAGCAGCGACACTATTTAGGGATTCCACTTCCCTTCCTCCCAGTACAGGATTAAAAACGTGAAAAGTATATTAGAAAAAAAAAGCCTTAATCAGCCAAGCACCAAAGAGAAATCAAGTAAAAAAGACATCTTGTTTTACTTTGGTTAATACACAAATTAAATACTGTAAGAAACAGACGACTTTTTTAAAAGACATGTTTCGGCATGCTTATGCCAGGGGCACCCAACGACCAATTTGTTGTAAAATGTATTATTATACCCCAGTTAATGAAAATAAATGTTATTAAGGCATTTTCAGGTGTTTTTCAATGTTGCTGGGAAAACATTATCTGTTCCTTTTTCCCAGCAAGACACACAAGAAATTTCCCAGCCAGCTAGATAAAATTGGTTGGTTTCCCAGCCAGCTGATCAAATTTATTTCCCAGTCAGGAATTCCGCGCGCTTTCAAATCCCTCTATCCAAAACGACCGAACAAAAGCGACAAAACCGGGACAAAACAGGTTTTTTCCGCAAGCGCAATCACTCTGACCAGCCGTCGTATGTTTGTGACTATTCTCTGGGAGAGGGAAGGGGTTCTTTTTTTTTTTTTTTTTTAGTCGTCCTCAGTCTTCAGAGTTTCTACAGCCAGCTGGGGTTGAAATGCTAGAAAAAGTTAGTAATTCCCAGGCAAAACCTCTATCAATAACAAAATTTCCCAGCCAGCTCATCGAAACACCTGTATTTTTGCCAGCAAGCAAGATTCCTCTGGGGAACAGATAATGTGAGGAACAGATTCGTTGGGTGCCCCTGTTATGCCATCATCATAAATGATGTCTTTTAAAACGTTGTCTGTTTCTTACAGTATTTATCATACTTGCTACTATCGCGACCTTACACAAATTAAACCAAAGAAAACGAATCAAGCAGCCAATCGCCATTCAGTATTCTGACTGTGATTCCTCGAAAAGGAGAAGTAAATTCTGATCGTATTGCTGTGCTCAGCCTGATTGTTTCCATTTGCAAATTTAGTAGCATTAAAAGAAATACCTGTTAGTTAAACTTTCACCATTTTCCAAATTTTACCGGTGATTCCGATTGACTAAACAACATTGTGCATCCCATCGCAACGCCCATATAGGGGCCATGTGTCTAAAGGAACATGTGGTTTCCGTAACGCGGTTTGAATGATGTGTCGCTAAGACCAATGCTGGTTTGCTTTGAGTGGGAAGTTGTGACTTCCGCTTGATAGATGCACTTTCCTTCCATAGGGTAGGACCTTCTGTTGCGGCCGCAAATTTCCCTTTATGTTCTTCACCAGTGGGCTGCTATTTTTCGACTCCATCTTGTTAGCTGATTTATCGTTTTCCTTGCTTCACATGCCAGCTCACCCATATTTTTGAATGTAAACTCACATTTCAATTTAAATCCGACTTACTTTATTATTAAACAGCGCTCCATTCTGAGTTGAAATCTCTTATCTAAGGAAAAACAACGCCAGGAAGGCAAAACTATCCTCTGCTCCTTGCCAGTTCTGCAGTTCATCGCCACACTTTTGACTCGCCATCTTCGCTTCAGTTTGTGATCCTTCGCCGTATTTCGCGTTGTATTGAACCAGTGTCAGTCATAAAGATAAGGTAATGCCTTAAATTAAGTCTTTCAAATGACTTATCACCTTTGCATTTATTGTGTGCCGTCCTTTTGGAAACATGCGATGAATATTAACGATGGGAGCACTACATCCGCCATTTCTCATGTTCCCGCGTTTCGAATGAACTGGCTGAATTTCAGGGGATTTTTGGGGTGATGAGGCGCATGCGCAACATTAGTCTCCTTTGTTGTATTAACTATAGTTGATGTAGTATGGCCGTGTAGCCG
>NC_090874.1:23485412-23502912 GCF_036669935.1 Montipora foliosa | reverse complement strand
CAAAACACATAATCGGTGGCTGCTTTATTATTATCATCATCATCATCATCATCATCATCATCATCATCATCATCATCATCATCATCATCATCTTCATCATCATCATCATTATTATTATTATTATTATTATTATTATTATTATTATTATTATCTTGTTACGCTCTACTTAAGTTCGGAAAAACACTGCTTGGGGGTATAAGCAGTTGCCCTGTATGAGGTATTATCGTATCCATTTCAGGTTAAACTGTACAATGCACAAGAAGCACTCAGGTGAAAAAAACAAAGTATGAGCGAGAAAGCGTTTTGTATGAGGACTGCATAATACACGCATACATTTTTCCATCGGTATGCAATGATGCTAAGCATCTTGATGGGGATTATTGTACCTTTCGTCAGGAAAGAAACTCTGGATAATGATTATTGCAGATCCTCCTGCGAGACTAGCTGTGGTACCCAGGAAAGAAAATACAAAACCAGACGTGTTCTGTTGAGAAAAAGAAAAAATTATTTTAGAAACTCACGCGAGCAAGCCGGATGTGTGCAATGCCGAACTGCACTTTGAGATTTCCTGCTGAGTTAGGGTTGGGGTTAGGGTTAGGGTAAGAGTTTAGCCTTGTCTTTTCTGAGAATTAGGGTTGCGCGAGCGGTCGTTTTGTTTCGATTGATGTATAAGTTAAAACTGTTTCTTTGCTCCAAGGTTTCAAATAGTGGGAGGGCGATTGTCGACATTAGCTTAGTACGCATGCGCAATATCGATTTAATATGCCATCAGTTTCGTGGCAGAGAAGTTTAAAGCATTAAAATAAAATGAAGGGTAAACTCCCGTTACAGCAAATGATGATGCGAAGCCTATGGCCACGGTAGTTGCCCTACAGGTTAAAATAAGTTAATTAGATAAGATGAAAACGAAGAAATCGTTTAATAACAAAAGGTAAGAAACATAAACTGTTAGTTATTCAGCTGTGAAGTCAGTCTTGACATCTTTTATAAAGCAGGCTGTAATTTCTTGATAAAGAAGACCGCTCTGGCAACCACTAATGTCCAAAAATTGACCTTAATTAGATACAAACCCAATTTTGAAATCCAACGCGAAGTGTCCCTTTAAGTCTAAGCATTTGCTTCCTGTTTCCAACAATAAGGTAAGGGTAAATGGTTAAGGTAAATGCAGCTGTTTATTTGGTGACACTGTATTCCGAGACACTAGAGATGTTGATGTTGGGGAAAAGAGAAAGGGGACACTTTGTGACGCTTATTGAAATCGCGGAGCATCTAGTTAGGTCCAAACACCTTTTTTCAAAATGGCCGCCATTTAGGTATTATTTTGTTTTTATTCAAATTAGACGTCGAAGCCTCGTTCAAGGCAAAATATTCTTTTGCATTTTAAGCTTAAGAACGAGGCATCAAGAGCTAATTTGAATAAAAACATAAGAATACTTAAATGGCGGCCATTTTGGAAAAAGGTGTATATCTCTGGCAACACACTTACTTTATTGTTTCCAATAAGTTCATTCGAAAAGTTCAATGCATTGACACTCATTGAGGAGAATCCAAACCCAAGTAAGACTGCTGCTGGGTAAATAAGCACATCAGGGCACTGGGGGATAATATAGAACAGCGCGGCAGCTCCAATGACCACCAGGCTTGCGAAGATGAAAGACGCCTGCAATTAAAAATTGTCAAATTAGAAATTGCAATCAAGGGTGCACTAAATTTCACGTTGAATGCTTAAGAGCTTTTTTTAAGTTTGTACGTATCATACTTTGGCATAATACCTTACTGTTTGCATGGTTAGCAGCCAAAAATTTCACCTGAGATCAGATAATTCTTGGCAAATTCGTTCAATCAAATGTAGTACGCTGAAAGAGCTCGATGATCACAGTTGTTTTGAACATGTTGCCAGCGTAACGATTCGATCTGCTTCTAGCCGTTTGCGCAAACGAGTAATACGTGGCAAATTTGTGGGATACTACTCAACCAGAGTATTGAATGATGTTTGTGTCCTGCAGCGCACGATTCTCGAAAGTACCGATACTTATCGGGTGTCACAATTCTCTCTTCAGAAGGGGTTTCGACAAAACACTGACCCCCGGTTAACTGACCCCCTTACTGACCCCCCTACTGACCCCCTATAAAATCAATGGGAAAATGAATACTGCTTACTTAAGCCTCAACAACCCTTTTTAAACAGCATTGTTCAACAGTATTTAAGTCTAAGCACCCATTTTAAAAAGGTTGGCTTACATGAAGTAATCGGCCATCACAACAATAATAGAAAACTAACCTTTTTAAAATGGGTGCTTAGACTTAAATACTGTTGAACAATGCCGTTTAAAAAGGGTTGTTGAGGCTTAAGTAAGCAGTATTCATTTTCCCATTGATTTTATAGTGGGTCAGTAGGGGGGTCAGTAAGGGGGTCAGTTGACCGGGGGTCAGTGTTTTGTCGAAACCCCTTCAGAAGAAAGAGGTTTTATTTTGAAACCATGCTAAAAGACCAGCTTTTTAAAACTAGTGGATTGCAATATCACAAAGGGCTTTTCAGGCTCGAAAAGCTATCAAAACTTTCGAGAAACGGGCCCCTAATTCTCTAATTTCCGCTTGTACTGGTTAGATCTTTGTAGACATGAAGACAAGGCTGCTGCCTAAAAAAATTTTAAAGGGGCCCTCAGAGCTAAACGCTGAGAACTTAGGAGCCCAACATATGAAGTGAAAGGTGTTGCTGTGAAAAATTAAGGCGCCCAGAGCCATTCTTTGGGAGCCCCAGGCTACCGGGCTCCTGTTAGGCAACAGCCTTGCATGAAGACCAAATTGCAAATACAACAGGGGTTAAGTAGTACTTCAGCCGCTCACATCTGCAAAACATATAATCAGATCGAAATTCTGTGATTAACTGATTTAAGTCGTTGTATGCAAATATGGACAAACGTCAAAAAATATCGGTATCTTCGTGATGGAAGTTGATAGAACACATTGCAGTAATTATAAATAAGGTATGAAAGAAAAACAAACTGGTGGTATGCATGAATTGTGATACCGGTGTCCGAGAATTCTCTGTTGTAAATGACATTCAAGTGTAAATGGCGATTTTCTTTGCACTTTTTCCTGTCTGCTTGTACAATACCTTACTCCCTGTCTTCTCGGCAAGTTTCTTTGTTAATCCAGTAGAGATTGCAGCACTAAATAAGACAGCAAGTGGAAGATAGGCTATGGCTTCCTGAAGGATATAAAAGGCGTTTCAACCTATCACTAAATAATCCATTTTAATCCTAATACTCATGGATTTACTTCGAGAAAAACAAAACATCAGCAAAGTTCTTATAACTGAAGATGAAGCATATTAAATTAATGAATAGCAGCAGTGCAACTAATACGAGAACTAGTAGCGAAGAAAAAACAAACAAAGAAAACGCACGATTGAAATGGTAGAATTCCCTTACGGGTGATCAGTTTGCATGGCTATAAAATTTAAATCCATAACAGCGAATAGTATTTAACACTCTGGCTGAAAAAAACTTTGTACAACGAATGTAGGCTGACCAAACCTTATGCAAAAAGACAGTTATATGACAAATACGAGAAGAAGAAAAAAAGAAAAGCGAATGAGGTATTCTGTGTGTCTGATCTTGGTATGAGAAGCGTTGCTTGAAAAAAGAGGAAGAAAGATTACCAAACAGTGCCAAAAAATAGCAAGGCTGGCCTAACGGGAAAGATGGTCATGTCCCTAATTACACGCACCAGGATTTCAATAAGCGTCACGAAGTGTCCTCTTGCCCTTCTTCCCAACATCAACATCACTCGTGTGTCAGACATTGTTCCAAAATGGCCGCCATTTAAATATTCTTTTGTTTTTTATTCAAATAAGCCCTTGATGCCTCGTTTCAAAAGAATATTTTATCTTGAACGAGGCAACAAGGGCCAATTTGTATCAGCATAAATCAGCGGCCATTTTGGAATATGGTGTATTACTGTCACAAAGTGTCCCTCAAATTCTGCTCCTCAGGCAGGAATAAACAGCTGCTTTAACCCTAAGCTAAAAATAACGCTAACCTTTATCCTTACTTTATTGCTGGAATAGTTAGCAAAGGCTTAGACTAAAATGGACACTTCGTGTTGGATGTCAAAACTGAGCCTGCATCTAATCAGGTGCATTCTGGAGATGCTCTACTTGCAAAAATCCCATAATACACCTCTTTTACCCCCCAAAAATGTGCATAGACATTGTTTTCGATTTCTCTTGAGACATGTTCATGTTCCGGGAGAAATTGCAAACAATTATTATGCAAAATTTTGGGGAGTAAAAGAGGTGACGTGTATTATGGGATTTGTGCAAGTAGAGAATAAGTGAAAGACAAAATGCAACCGAATTAGGCAAATCACTCAATTGAGCGAAGGATAACTCTGAATGACAACACATGGGACTGGTGCATGTTTACCTACGAATAGTGTGTTGGTGCTTAAACGCCCAACAAGGGCAGATGGATTGAATATTAATTTGTTGACTCTTCCTCTAAGATTATCGGTTAATATGGTCAACCATCTTTATCTTTTGTTTGTAAATGCCCGCTTTAAATACAATACCTTTTTGAACTTCAGGGTATCGATAAGAAACAAGGGAAGATAGTAGTACGAAATATCTTGTAGGACTTTCGTACAGGTGTAAACAAAGGCGACCTGAAGGAGAATTTTAAAAAAGAGAGAAAAAAAATTAAAAGAGAAATGAAGTTGATCCTAATGCGGAACTTGGCCGCAGTGTGAAATAAAACGCACAAAAATTGAAAAGGGCATCAGTAAGTGTGTTTAAGCGATCCGTTCAAGGAATACCTGATACAAATGGGGATCCTTCAACCAGTCTCGAACTTTCTTTTGTCCCTCTATCAGTGGACAAGACGATTCAGGATCAAGTAATCTCCGAACGAATGGCTTGACCACTACAACTTGATGCTCCCGTTTGCCCATGTTTGTGACGATAACTTCAATCTGATGACGAGACAATCTCCCCGGTAACATTGCTGTTGTTATTTTTGTCGATGTGTTGTCCTCAGATTGAGCGAAGAGGGTTTCATTTACTAAGCTGCAACCTAGTGATATGTCCTTGGTTCTTGTTTCCTGCAAATTGCTGGTTGATTCATTGGAAAAGGTGCTCAGCGCAAGGACTCTTGATCCGGTGGAATTTTTAGTACTGGTTGTGTCTGGGGCTCTAGATCTCTTAAATAAAGAAAAAGAATTATTTTGTCAATAGAGACGTTTTAGTGAGAGTACTGTGCTTTGGTTTGAATATAGTTAATAGAGGGGAATGGTTTGGAAGCTCGGCAAACATCAAAGGGGCAAACAAAGATGCCAAGATTTAGGTTGGAAAGTCCACGACCGTGCACAATCTTTTGTTTTGCGCTCATACATTATGCCGAATTACGAAATCAAACGTTTCTATCGGTTAGTTCCTCGGTACGGAGTCAACAAGTATTGTGTTTTGTGCACGGTCAAGGCCAAAAGAGATAACAAAAATCTACAACAAAGAAATTTGTCGCATTTCATAACCATTCCCCTCTATTAACTATGGTTTAAATTACTATACTTAATTAGGCATGTTTCAATGAAGTGCCGAACTAAATACAATAACTTGACTAAAATTGACTAACGCATGGCAGTAGCACGACGTTTGAAACAATTCAGTCCGGCAGGTTGAATTAAGTTCGGCACGACTGCTTAGCACGGCAGACCCTTTCACTGCCTAATACACATATCCCCGAAATCGACTGCAGACAAAAGACAGATGTGCTTGTGTATCTTGCATTAATTCTCTGCACTCCGTGAAAAATTGGTAGCGAGATAAGTCGATTTCGCATTTGAAAACTGGATACTTGAATTTGCGCGGTATAAATAAATTTTATTATTATTATTATTATTATTATTATTATTATTATTAAAAACTAGATAATAGAATTATGTACATAAGAATAAAAGTAAATATTTACAAAGAATGTTTTTATAAAAAGGGGCATAGTCAAATAATTTTTATAAAACCTAGTATCTAACGACAACATCTTTAACCAAAAAATAAATAAAATAAAATACAATTCATTTCGATTATTATTATTATTATTATTATTATTATTATTATTATTATTATTATTATTATTATTATTATTATTATTATGTCTAACATTTCATGTCTAACGAATGTCAACGTTACCATAGCCGTCTTGCTGAGCTACTGGCAGTGAAGAAACAGGAGAGTTACGCTTCCACTATCGCATGGATTAGGACTCGAGTCTCATTTGCCATTTTGAGATCTGCATTGGTTTGCCTGCGAGGCTCGCGTTCTAGGAGGAGAACTACCCCAAATATACAGGAGACTGATCTAGAACTAGAAGTCTCGGTCGCATGTAGATAGTTTTTGTTCTTCTGTAAATAGCGTTATCCTCTGACACTGAGTTTATGGCAAAGAGCGTCTTAACATTCTATAATATTGATTTATAATTTTTCTTTCCTTTAGTTTATCAAATCTATAATACTAAGAGTAGTTTAAATTTTTTTAATTTTTTTTATTTTTTATTTTAATACACATGTTTATAGGAAACGAGAATTTAAAAAAAAAAACAAACTATTATTGCTATTATTAGAATTAGTACTAGTATTTGTATCTCTATAAGCCTAATACTTGTTTTAGAGTTCTTTATTTGGTTTTTTCAGTGTGTGTATTTTTACTGATAAATTGAAATAAATTATTATTATTATTATTATTAGAAAAAAATATATTATTATTATTATTATTATTATTATTATTATTATTATTATTATTATCGGAGTAACGGTTAAAGGAGCTATCGACTCAGTACAAAGTTATGTGAAACCTGAGATAAATTGGGATTTAGCTATCACATTAAAATTCACCAATGGCATGATCCAATGACGTTTTAAAGACATTTCAATCTTTGCTATTATAAAAATTCTCGAATCTGATTGGTTCTGTGCGCACCTATTTGTCGCGTAGTTGGCGCGCGATCAACATGGGTATCCAATAACAGGTATCCAATTTGAACAACCCAAATTGGATATCTGTAATTGCATGGACACCTACGCTAGTCGCGCGTTAATCACATGCTCTTGGATGGGGTCTTTCTTGCCCTTTTTTCAATCCGTTTGCAAAACGGATTGAATATAATTTTGGCTTTAAATTTTCACACAAAGAGGTATTTAAAGACTTTTTATCCTCAGATTTTGTTCTGACTTTCTCACATTTTGTTATATATAGTTATGATTAATTAGTAATAGGACTTCGTGCCGTACAATTCAGGGGTAATTGTGGTCGTAATGGCGCTGCGCGCTCGGCCGATTTTGAAATCACTCACACGATTACTTCCTGTCGTTGAATTGCACTCCACTCAGTCCTCTTACTATTACTAATTATCTTGGAAATGACTATATCGAACTCGCTAATTTAGCTTCATTTGCGAGTTTGTTCTGAAGTATCGCGCCCCTCCATTTCAAGACTCTTCTTCGAAATTCCATCTTTGTTTCAGGAAATGACCGTAATACAGAAACGGTCGTTAGCCTGACTGGAAACGTTTACAGCTGAGAATGAAATATTTTTGGGAGGAAAAGCAACCCTTAACTACGATATTGCCACAAATTATTTTAATAGTTCTTCCTGATGTTTTATTTCATAAAATGGGTAAATCCAGGCAGACTTACCAAAACGTCTGTCGTCGGTAACATTTTTTCGCCTTGTGGTTGTTCAGATTCTTCTGTTCCTATTTGGAAAATGACAACGAAGACAAGCCCTATACTTGTCAAAATCAGAGCAATCACCTGATACAGAAAAATTATAAAAATTATTATACGCACTTATTATATTAGTTAACTTGGCAAAGGACGAGAACTGGCCTCAGCTTTTCAAAGGTTACTATCCATCTGAGACCACAAGTTTCTATGGTTTATAAGCACGATAAACCACTTGGGATGTTGGAAGAACACTCGAAGAATTCGTAAATCACTCGCCTGCGGCTCGTGATTTACGAAATTTTCTCGTGTTCTACCAACATCCCCCGGTTTATCCCGCGGTTTATCAGCCTATAAACCATAGAAACTAGTGGTCTAATGCTTAAATCAATAATAATCCAACATTCAAAAACAGATGGACGTGAAGTACCCTATACAGCGATTTGGTGGCCCGTCATTTTTGTTGTATCATGAATGGGTAGGCTTTTCAATATCAACTCGCCAACATTACACTACAGGGTTAGTTACCGTGAAATTCATTGCGCTTTCTGATGTCAGTTGGTCGTGATTATCCTGGCCTAGGATTCCCAGCACCACAAGATAGCAAAGAATGCCGGTCAGGAACATAAATGCAGTTCTGTGAATAATGCCAAAAAAAAAAAAAGAAAGAGCAGTTACACAGCGTTAATCTGCTAATGGTTAAACTGAAGTACAAAATTAGCTTTGCTGATGTTAAAAAGAGATACACGTTAGCAACTTAAAGTGGTTTCTTCAGTCTTTTCAGTCCTTTGTTCACTGTGAAGTAACCACTCTCTACATCAATTTGCAATGAAAGCGCATTAAAAGTTGAACGTTGAAAAAACCCCTGTGTGAGCTTAAACATTTTTTTTCAACATTTGATACCGCACGTCCTTTATCTTTTCAATTTTATTTTTCTCATTTTTGTTGTTTAGTAATGTAGAATATGTTTCTTCATTAGAGTTTTGCCTATCACTGACCTTAACCCCAAACATTTCATCAAGTAGTTCAAATCTGGGATGCGGTTGAGAAGAAATTAAAACAAACAAATAAACAAACAACAAACAAACACACCAATTGTAAGGAATCAACATATAATAAAAATTTGCTCCAAGCTCTCAAATTCCCTGAAATTTCGGTTTGTGAACATTCTTATATTGAGCGGGTACCACTGCGGTTAGCTGCGCCACTCCAGTTTTCGACCAAAGGGGTGCAAAACCAAAAAAGAATCGTAATTTGCTTGGTTCCTCAGATTCTGTGCAATGAGCAAGTTGCGCTTGCTTTGAATTCTGAGTGATATGTTCGCTGTGCTGTTTATGTTTGTTGCGAGAGTAAGAGTAATTATAACTATCAGTGTATTTTGATGCAAGACACTCAAACGAAATTCGTGGTATATTCCAACAGGTAATCAATAAATTAAAGGCTTAACAAACCTCATTGCATTTAACTTTACTGCTTCCTTTTGATCCTTGGCAACCACAGAAACAAGTGAGAGGTGCGCAATCTCAATACAGCAGATGGCAAACATCACGAAAGTTGTTATAGTGCAGTAATACAACACCATTTTCCATTGCCTTGGATCATCGCCGCAAACGAAACAGGTGGTGTAAAGGAGAGGTACAAAGATAACTGTAACGGCGCTACCAATCAGATGCCAGGACTTTCGCTTGCCAAGCTTGCGTGATAAGACTGGAATATATACTCTGTCGCATAAGAAACCAACAAGAGGTCTGAAAACTAGGGCACCTATTAAACGGGTGTAAAGGATGATCCAACCCGAGTTAGCTGCGGACATGTTCACAACTTTCATTAAGAAAACAAGTGCAGTTGAAGACAACAAGCGTCGGGTAACGTCATTGATCACATGACCCACTCCACAGGCAAACTGGCGAAAGCATGATGAATGATTATTCTTTAAAGTTTCTTCCATGTTCCTTTCTTTCCAGCCAAAGTGTTTTTACCTGTAAAATTTAAATTTGATTGTGGTAAAATTAATCACTTTCGGTCTTTTTGTTCAAACTATCTTGTTCTGCCTGTATCCAACATAAAAGCTGAAATGATTGACTGAGTCGTTTTGGGGTTTTTATACCATTGAGTTGACGCTTACGATTCTCGGCGATTTGTTGTTAAATAAGTAAGCCATTGATTACGTTCCTTTCAAAAACCTTAATTACCGCTTAGGTAACCGCCTTTTCAGTTCTGACTGAAAATGAGACGTCATTTCAAAGCTTCATCTCAGAATACTACAGTTCCACTGAGAGAACAAAAGTCAGTCCATTCATCAGCTGCAATGAAAGTACTGCATTGTGAATTGGCAACATTTTTGCCTCAATAAAAGCGTAGCCATGGCTTTCGCATTTTTGCTGTTGTGGTTTTTGCTTTTGCAAGATAATTAACTAGATGGAGATAGATTCCAACATGGTCACTATCGACACTGTGATCAGTATGTTGTTGGTGAATGAAAAGTAACAAAGGAATATCCGTTGAAAGCATCTATTCAAAAGAATCTTATTATTTTGGGAATCAAGCAATTTAAACGGGTTATTTATCAAGTGTAGTCGAACATTTTCCGTCTATTGATCCTATAAAAGCTTACATTGTCATTGAGAGCATTTTTCTTATATTGTTAAAAAAACGCCTGCTACAGCATTTATTTCTGACAAGACAAACCTTTCTGAATTTCCCCAAATGCCTTTATCAAGCATTTGTTGTTCTTGTGTTTGCGCAATTTTTCGTTAGCATGTAAAGAAGGAGAAAATTAAGTGACAGTCCTTCCGTCTTTTGTAAAATTGAAAATTATGACACGGCTGTTTAGTGCTTTAAAACTTTTGCTGTTATCAGGGTTACCAATTGGGATGTTTGAATTTCATCAATAAAAAAGAGGTTTTTGTGGAAATGTTAGCCCTACAATAAGCCTTTTTTCAAATATTTAGCACCAGAAACTAAAAAGAAAAACGTAAAGAAAGAAACTTTCAGAAGAGCACAATTTTAAATGTATTAAACGGCGCCGGATATCTGAACCTGCTTTGTGTAACCGTGCCTGAAAACGCTTGTAAACTTAGAAAGGTATAGAAAACGCCACAAAAACTCCTAAGATGAATCAAGTTGGGGTGTGGAATACTGAGTGCAAGGGCAGCACCAATATTGATGAAAATTTCATCACAAATGGAAGCCAAAATTCAGTATTTCTTCAAAACCAATCCCAGATTTTTAATTACTATAGCGTGCCAATCATTTCTATGATTGGCTAATTTAGGGGTCGTATTCCGCAGCACGGGCGGCTAAATTTGAGATTTGGATCCAATGTTCTGTAGCAAGATTTATTTTGTAAGTTATTTATGCCTGTGAAATGAACTTGTAAAACTGTTTTAATCTTGAAAGCAACTATTTTCAAGAGTTTCTGCCCATGCTTTCCATTTGTGGCATATGAGCGTTCCGCTTGCCTTTTCAATTTTTGGTTTCCCGCGTTTCCCGCTCGCCTGATTACCTCAGAGATATTAGAAACAAGTTAGTTACCTCGTCGATGATTTTTTTTCCTTAACTTATGGCCCGAACGCGAATTGGGCCGTAAATCAACGATAAACACTCGGTCCGTAACTTACATAATCGTGCGCAATAAAAAAAATATATATATATTTACAATTGTAGCTGCGGGTTATTGACTACAAGGACAAAGTCACGTTATTACTAATTTTTCCTAACAAAAAGTTGCTTGTTCAAATTTACTTAAATTTACTTCAAGTGATACAATTAGGAGCTTTGAGAAGATGTGAATGAACCGCAGCCATGGAAGCACCCGTCTGGTTCGATTCCTGTACTGACTCGACGTCACCTTGAAGAACTGGGTTGAGTTTGTTGGTTCTCTACTCTGCTCCACGAGGTTTTTCTCCGTGTCCTCCGGTTTTCCGCTCTCGTAAAAAACAACCTAAGTTTGGATGGTTGTGGTCTGCCGTTTTTTCATTTGATTTTTTTACAGTGTGCCCAAGTAGTGCCTCAGTGGCTAATAACTGAACTGTTCATTTACTGATTCACTGGCTGCTATCGACTACTTAAGGTGATTCCACGGTTTTGCATTGCGCAACCCTACTGCGCATAATTGCTTGCGTCCTTAACGCGCGTATTAGCTCTTGCACATTGATAAAATGGCGGATTTTCATTGACGCCAAAACTAAATCTGTCAAGGAATCGCTATTTCCCTATTTGCTTGCATTACTTTACAAGATTGAGCAATTTGATATCACTTTACTGAAAGATTTTAGCTCGGACAAACAAGTAGGCTCAAGTTTTCAGTAATATGCAATATCTTTAGCTATTTAACAACATTTTTCCCGGTTGTTTAAGTTTCGAACGCTTCTCGCGTAATTTGGAACAAAACACGTGCAGCGCTAAAACAAGCAGGGTGATCCCATCTTTTTATAATTGCATTTTTTGAATGTCTTGTGCATAAATATCAATTGTGCCAAGTTTGAAAAAAATCTGAATAGTGCGTCTTTTTTCAAGTGAATTACCTTAAACGTGTTGTTAACTTCGCAAAACTTGTTAGGTGCACACTTTACGCATACTATAAAAGTCTGTTTGGTCGATGATGAAGTCAGAACATCGAGAGTTCTTGAAAACTAAACTTTCGTACACATGCTATGTTTCCTCGTCTAGTCAAAAACCCACTGACCACTGATGACCATAAGGGAAACGGGAAGGAAAGGAACTCTAATATTTAAATAGATTGAGTCTAGTCTTCTAGCGCTGGAGCACTAATTAGGGACACTGCAGTAAACTGAAATCGACAAATT
This sequence comes from Montipora foliosa, assembly GCF_036669935.1. NCBI lineage: Eukaryota > Metazoa > Cnidaria > Anthozoa > Scleractinia > Acroporidae > Montipora > Montipora foliosa. The sequence continues at coordinate 23,490,388 of NC_090874.1, read as the reverse complement.
AACGCAACTCAATTCAAACGTTGGTTTTTGAGGTGAGGAAAAACCCGGAGTACTCGGAAAAAAGACTGTCAATGCAGAGAAGAAAACCAACAAACTGGTAATCGAGCCTATAACAAATCAAGAAAACTACAGAAGTTCTCGTTTTCAGTCCGAAGTTGTCGACAGGGAAAAATATAGGTTAAGCACGCACGTTTTTGAGACGCGGACGGCAACCGGAAGTGAACTGTTTTCCCTTTTAACTTGTCTCTCACACAACCACATTTACATTGCCAAGTATCGTTTCTCCATTAGAGATGATTAGTATAAAAATCTGGGAGACACCACTGTCCTGGGACGCGAAATGTTTTCTTCCGGTTGCAGTCCGCGTCTCAAAAACGTGGGTGCTTGAGCTCCCTAATGTTTTGTTAAAGACAACGTCTTGGCTCACTGATGCGTACGTTGTTGTGCACAAGTGTTATAACAAAGTACTCTCAATAACGATATCCGAGTCTTCCTTCTGAGAGACTGGCTTCAGATTGAAACCGCAACACAAGCTAAACCACTTCTAACCAGAATTTAATTGCTCCCATTCATGACCTCGATAAGTCAGTCTGGGAATACAATAGACGAAGTTACGCTTACACAAGTTGCATCGTATTCTGCCATTAACCTCCAATGACTCTCACAAAGGCACGGTGTCGCTGACTCATCCTTTCGCGTGGAAATTATTCACAAATGTTATGCACGAATCATTTCAGTTATTACGGACTTAATAAAGGACTGCATTTTAGGGGTTTTACGCAATAAAAGTAACCTTGGTGTTTTAGCAGGTTGCGATCGACCACAGAGAGAGCATTTCTTGGGTCCTTCACTACCGCACAACATACTCGCTTAAATTGTGATGATGATGATGATAATAATAATAATAATAATAATAATAATAATAATAATAATAATTATTATTATTATTATTATTATTATTATTATTATTATTATTATTATGAAGAAGAAGAAGAAGAAGAAGAAGAAGAAGAAGAAGGTGGTGCAAAAAAAAAAATGAGTAAAGTAAGAACTTAGGATACTTGAGTGTTAATTAGTGACTGCGTGCATAAACTGGTTGAAAACACTGGGAATTAATAAAGCAGACGTTGACCCACTGATGCAACCTCAAAGACTCTGGAAGAAGGTCCTGGAGACTAAAACTGAAGGGTAATTAGGCAGAGATCTTCCTATTAAAAGAAGTTACAGTGTTTTTTTTTTAATATGACTACACGCAAAAGCCTCAAAGATACTATCTTCCTCATCCCTGTGGATGACGTCATCAGATGTTGTAACTGTAACGGTCAGTATAACCGCGGAAGGTCACAGAGTGTGCGGTTTGGGCGGTGTCGATTATTAAAGGATGACTCAACATTCAGCTTTCAATATACAACGCCATAATCATACACGAACCTGCAGTCACGCGATCCAAAGATTTCCAATTCCTGATCAGAGCCTTGAATGACTAAACTCACATGTAACTGATTCCTTTAAAGATTACCAACAAGAGCCATCTCTCAAAGTCACTTATCTTTTTTCTTCCTTGTCACTAAGAAGACATCTTGGTTCGGTTAATTATGCCTTATCCATTCAATTGCGTTCTCTTTTGAAAACGAATACTTCTTAATGCGTGTTCGCCTATACTGAATCCACAATAATTCGCTCGAAAATGCCAAAAATGTGGAGACTTTTAAATATGTTCCGATTTTAGAGTGGACAGCGAAAAAAGGAGACTTTGTTAGATGATGACGTTAAAGCGTGGGCATTTTTGGAAAACGCAAAGAGTGTAGTTATTAGGAAAAACGGATAGTTTTGAAAACTACTGCTGAATCAGTTAGTTGCTTTATAGTTAAATTAATTATGGAAAAAGCCAAACAATTAACCATGCTGCATCATGAATGCGCTGTGAGAATATTTCTCGTAACATACCCCTTTCAGCTTAACTTAAAATGATTTCACCCATAACACTTCTCCGATTGGCAAATTGCAAGCCAATATGTACAACATGTTTTAGTTTCTTTTAATTTCATAGTATTTTAGATATTAAACTTCACGGATAGCATGAATACGAAATAAGGAATGGTATTATTGATGCTTCAAATATACTGATGGAATTGAGGAACCTCGATTCAGCTAGGCTGTATGTAACAAAGCACACTGTTTATTCCTACAGGTTATTTAAATTAAATTTCCTTCGTCGAATAAACGAGATCATGGTGGGCTAAAATTCTTGGACTGTATGAGCATTGTGTTGACTCTATCTTTTTTCTCGTTATTTTCTTCTCCCCCTCACCTCCACTCCCGCTTTCCTCTGCCCATCATTTGTCCCAGAATACACAAAGAAAAGAAAGGAAATGGAAATATTGCGCACACCGCAGACCAATCGGCCAATTCAAGATGCGGATACTCTGTCGCATTGACACCTCAGAGGAACACCGACGCTTCGAATAATCGCTTGATATTCGCCGCTCCGTTTAGCCTCAAGGCCCGGAATAAAAGTGTGGTTTTTCAGAACAACCGTAATGGATTCATCAGCCGCACGTATTTGGTCGACAACGCAGTAAACGTAATTTCGAAATTATGATCAACGTTTCCTGTGGATTGTTGAGAAAAAAACAAGTGTCTTTTTTCTCGTGTATTCGTGTGGTCAATACAAAGCGTTTCCGGCTAATTTTTCTTTTTTTCTTGCATGCAAGAAGAGGCATGTTCATCGGTCCGTATCTGATTTTCAATAAAACGTTGACTCAGAACTGAAACTAAAACCATGCAACGAAAAAACAGATCTTTTTTTCTCTTTTAGACGTCATTTCTGAAGAGTTGACCAAAAACCTGAAAATCTCTGACGACTGGAATAAACGGCGGCGGGACCAGTAGCTAGCGACAAATCGTTTGCAGTCGTTGTCTCTCGGAAGAAACAAACGATTGACAGCAGAAATCCGTATGGTTGAAAAGAAGCTCGACGAGATTATCCTCGTGTACCAATATCCTGCAAAGGTGAAACTACTTCACTCAGGATTCGAGCATGTAACTTCAATAACTTTACATGATATTCATATTCGTTAACTGATCATGATGGCTATCACAAGATTCAATTGTTAGAACCCTTATAGTAATGCAATTTTAAAAACAAATGAAGAGGTGCTATATTCATTTACAAGATTCGTTGATGGACGTTTTAAGACTAGAGTCAAGTTTAATAGTAAAATGGTGACTTACTTTTTATTCCTCTGAAGGCGTTCCAACACAACTCGATATTGTAGAGAGGAGTTATTAACCGGCTCACTGCTTGTTTTCTTTATTTCAGTAGTTATCGATGAAAACATACACATTTGTAATTCACGCTCGGTGTCTTTTAGACAAAAGATTTCCTCGTTTGCATTAAAAGCTAAGCCTTTATGTTAAGTTTACCACGGATCATGCTTATGTCGTCGGCGTGCAAAGAAAAAACAAACTCGGACCTTATATAAATGAAATGGCTTAAGCCAGCGAACGAATTGTTCAGGATCAGTAAGCGTCAGTAGGCTCGTCCAATGGATTGATACCATGAGTTTTAACTTGAGCTTTTCTTTTATACTAATTTCACGAATATTTCGCTGAATTCGCTCTTAGGAAACTAAACTCTTTTTTCAGTAAGAACGTCTAATTTTGGGCCTGACAGTATGCGCTAACAGCTGACGCTGAACGTTCTTATTTCTTTCTTTCAGTATTTCTTTATTTCTTTATTTATTTGTTTATTCATTTATTTATTTATTTATTTATTTATTTGAGCCTGAAAACGTTCTTCACATGTCACAAGTTCAGTTGCGTTGTGTGGTATACTGACGACGGTTCTTCTTCAGTGTGTCATGTAATAAGAAAGCTATTAGTAAGTACTTGAGTTAATTTTGTCTGTTTAGACCACCGTTTTACAATTACTTTACATTTATTTCTATTACTCGGAAAAAGTGAAATGAGAAAGATAAACGGTGGGTTCTTAACTGACTCTCAACCTGGGTATGTTCTTACAAACTCTGTTAATCACAGCCTGAACGCTCTTACAAAAAGGTTTGATGATAAAAAGAGTGTATAACATCTAAGTTCAACAACTTGCCTGGCAGTTTTAGATAGGTGGTATGTCTCGATACTTGTGCTGTATTAACAAGCACTCACATCTCATACTCCAAGTGGTGATAAGTTCAAAAGAAAGAATTCTATTGGAAGTGACATATAACTTCTAAGGCTGAGTTCACTAAACAAATTAAAGACCTGAGAGAATTAAAGAAATGGATAAATAACAGAATGATGGTTTTGGTTCCATGGGCGCCGACTTAAAAAGCGCTATCATCGTGCGCCATCTGTCTGTGTCATTGGCAACATGTGAAGCGAGTTGCCTCAGGAGAGATTGATATCAGCCCTCTGTAGTGTCGCTGTCTTCCTCTAGGCGATCCTTGACTTCTTTTTCTGCTCCTCAGTGCTTACATGAATCTGTCTAAGCTTTACCTTTGAAATAAGGTGTTTTTGAACTCCAAGCCAATCCGGCTGCGGTCATTTCTTGCGCCGGCACGAAATCGTCAGCTCGATACTAACTTACAGAATTCAACCTCCAAGACTGCACGATTAGGTAACTCCTGCGGAGTTATTTTTGTTTGGGTAGTCTTTTAGCTAACTTTCTTCTCCTATTTTCTCGAAATCTATGCTTACATCCCTTTTGTCAGTGGGTTATTTGATTATTGATTCATTCATTTATTCATTCTCCAGATTTTGGATGTTTGTTTTTTTGTCTTTAGCCCAAATTCGACAGATGTTCTAGTACGTTTCTATTTTTCATTTCTGTCTGTTCGAGAACGCCTTATGGAAACCGTTTATAGAAAATATATCTGTTTACTAACATTCTCATTGTTATTCAAATATGCCAACCACCGGAACAAAACTACGTATCGTTTCCACAGCCAGTAAGGCTCAGTGTGGCACATTTAAGA
>NC_090874.1:23437912-23480412 GCF_036669935.1 Montipora foliosa | reverse complement strand
CAGAAATTGAAAGAATAACGGTCGTCATCGGTAACCATCACTTCGACTACGCGTATTGGCAATGGCCCGAGTTATTGACGCCGACCAAAAAAAAAGCGGACTCTGCGGAGAATTATAAAAGTGATGTAAATTTTCCTTACTATAAATAGCCTTCACGGTCAATTAAAGGTAGGTTTTTTAAAACGATACTAAAAAGACATCAATTCAAAGAGATTCATTTTTGATTCGATTTTCTTTCGTCTATAAAAGCTGGCTCAAAACAGTTTCAACACTTCGAAGACATTCTCTTTAGATCGGATGACGCTACAACATTGTATCACGTAACAGCAATGTTATGGTATCATATGAAACACCGATTATTTCCAAACAAAAGTGGTCATTGTTGTGATGTAATAAATTACCTTGCCAACGGGAAAGCCCAGCAAAAACACCCTATATTTTGAGTTTAGTTGCTCATATCTCAAACGCAAACTCGGTGGCGCCTCAATTTTATTGCTGAAAAAGTGATCAGGGCCCGGTTGTTCGAAAGCCGATTAATATAATCCAGGGTTAGCGTAAAATTTGTTTCTTGTTTTCCACTTTTTGGTGAAAGTTTCGTTTGCCGTTTTTTGTTTTTCAATATTGACTTCCTCCAATGTAAATTTTTGCCGAATATCAGCGTTGAACAGCATTTGGGAGTAGAGAAATAAACTCCTTGGTTAATTCTTAATCTGTGGTTAGCGTTAATCGGCTTTTGAACAACCGGACCCAGAAGGCCAAGATGAAACTTTTGGCAAAAAAATTCTGTTCTACAGAATCACAGCCACCGTGAAAAAATCACAGAATTAAGATGGCTGTAAATCCGCTGTACAGCATTTTTTAACTGTGCAGAAAGTTTCATCTTGACTTTCTGATAATTTTTCAGAAATAAAAAATGAGGGTCACCTAAGACAAAATGAAGGGTGTTTTTACAGGGCTTAACCGATGCCACGGTGACATATTGCGTCACAATTATGTCTGCATCTTGTTCAGCAATAATCCGTGTTTCATTTGGCACCACAATATCGCGAATACATGATACAGCGTTGTAGTACCCATCCTTCTAATAAGATCCTTACGTGCAAGCGTTGAAACTGTTTTCAGCCACCTTAAGGTATCTCGAAATGGCTGGTTTGTTTTCCTCAGATGTCAAAGCAGCGTTTTACGTAAAACCGGAAAATGTCCTTTCGCCATGTTCTTAATTTCTAAAAATTCCCGGACGCGTTCATTGGTGTATCGAGTAAGGTCAGTTCCACACTCGATAAGCATGACAGTGCATTCGAAATTGGCCTTTGCAAGCGCTGAGTGAATGGGAGGGAAACCTTCTCGGTCCTGGAGGTTTACAAGAGCACCGTATTGAACGAGAGTTTGAATACTATCCAGATCCCCAACGAGGGCTGCTTTGTGCAGCAATGAGCGACCACTTGGGCTGAGCTGATTCACATCTATATTCTCCTTTTCGATAACCTCTTTCAATTCCAAGGTCGAGTTCTCACCAATTGCACTAAGGAGCATAGCTGAAGGAGAGAAGGAAATCTTTCGATTTCGTTGTTTACCAGTCGATGCTTTGCCAGCGAGTTGGCCGCTAAGGAGGTCCATCTCATTGTTATTTGCATCTTGCCCATGCTTGGAATTGCATTGAGTTCTAGTTTCATTATTTTCAAAAAAGTGGTTTCGAATTCTTAATATCATCCTCACTAGTACAGAAACGGCTTTGCGCTCTTCGTTTTCACGGTCAAGGTGTCCATAAAACATTACCATATCACCTTGTTCCTCGTCTAAGAAATAAGTTTTTTGAGACGTTCTTACTGCAGATATGGACTCCTTTTGGCCACTGAACACTGAATTTGAAATGACTTTCAGTTCCTCTCTGAAGTCAACAGCAGAGGTGATTCCAGTTTGACATTCGCACTGGAATTGACATCCACAAGCGCTGCCACTTGTCTGGAAATCGCTTATGTCAGTGCTTGACGTCGGGGATGATACCCTGATGTCGTTCAGGGTGTATTCAAGGCCAGATGGAGTGTGAAGAAAGCCTGATAACGGCGAGAGCTTGAAAGTTTGTATAGAGGTGTTGTTACCGAACGACGATTTCATGTCATCTCTTTTATACAACACATCCGCATTTCGATAGTGAGTTCTATCTTTTGGTGATTCGCCATAGCTAGGATAAATACGTCTTTCCCTTTCCTGCCCATAAGGATAAGAAGATGAACCATTATCAAGTTCCCACTGACGGCGTACCTCCTCGTCGGAGCTAACGCTCGTCAGAGAGGAATACAAACTTTCAGATTCAGAAACATCTAACAATCGAATTTCCAGTTCTGAATATCGCCTTTGTGTAGAGGCCAAAAGTGTAGGTTCACTCCCGCAGGAGACCGCGTTTTTTAAAAATCCACGCTCTGCTGAAATGTCACCACCATACGCACGACCAAATTCGTTGCACAAGGATTCGTGGTCCGAATAGTCGGCAAGGGATTGCGTCTCACTACTTTTAAACTCAAAGTTTAAAGTCGAACCCTTTTTTGATGCACATGCAAGAACGTCAGGATTACGGAGAATGCCTTCATCGTATGGGTTCACTGAGGCGCTACACGAGTCAGTTGCCTGATTATTAGATTTACTACTGGTGCTAATTACTTTGTAATTATTGTTTTTGCCTAAAATTTCATAAACGTGGTAACCAAACTGTGAAATGTGACCACCAACCAACCTGAACGGAGACAGCTTTGTCTCATGTAATTCGCAACTAACATCAATTGAAGCTTCACCGTTGCTGTTTAGATTTCTTTCGATGTCCTTAGTGCACGTTTCCTTCTGATGACCTTCATTGGTTGTCTTGTGTGCTATAAATTTCTTAGCGTCAAGGCGGTTGTGCGGGGGAATATACTTGGTATCTTCGTGTCTTTGTTCTTTTGTAACGCGCTGTATTTGCATATCAAGAAGTCGCGTATTTGCCTCAACAGTCTCGTTCAGTTCAAAGACATGATTTCCTTTTTGCAACAGCTCTGTGGTCTTTGTTGAATGTACACCGTTTCCAAACGTTCCATTACTCACGAGTTGTGGATAAACCGGCGTTGGTTCTTTACTGTCTGGGGCAGTATTTGCCAACAATAGCTGTCTATTTAAATTTACATTAGATGGCATAGAGTTATTTTCATTAGAAAGCTTATCTCGCAGACATGTATCAGCAGGATTGTAATTAACCACATCGTCTTTGGAAGACTCGGAGTCAACATAAAACACTTTATAAAGCGGCTGATTGCCATCTGTGTTTGTGTGGCTTGCAAAATCAGTTGATCTCTGTTTGGTCTTTGTAATGCTATTATCACAGTACATTGACTTTGAAGAGTGATGGCAAATTTGATCAAACGTTATCTCAACTGAAGATGTTTGAGATGTTGGATCTACATACAAAAGCTTTTTACCTCTGTCATCTTCTCGAAAATGAGATGAAAATCGTCCAGAATGTTCCAGATGTTGATTGTTTGGCGTATCAGGTTCCCTCAAGGAATTAGTGTCATTATGAACGATGCTATCAGATAGGCATTTAAGACTTGCTATGCTAATGGTGAGCCCATATTTATCAGCGTTCAACATAGCATCGTTTTTTATTTCATTTGTTTTATCGGTACTGTTCAATTGGTCTTCATCATAATCGATGTCAAAAGCTCCACCGATCCTTCCTTGCCCTTCAAACAAACAAGCGTTTTCGGCGTTGTTGCAAAGTGGTTCTCTTGAGCTGATTAAACAATCTTCCAAAGGTATTAACTCTGATTCATCTCCATTCCCCTTAACAGATGTATGTTTCTCACTTTCACAAAATCTGCTTTGACACAGATTTGTGGATTTATCTACAAACACATCTTGTGTATTGTAATTATTAAGCTTCCTCAACCTCATTTCATTTCCATCGCGATCTTGGACTATCTCTTCATCGCCATTTACAAGCTCGTTGCTGCTGATGTACTCTTGTGGGTTGCCGTCCATTTCAGACCATGTGAAAGTTTTCGGGTTTTCCATTGGAAATGAAAATGATCCTTTCTCTTTGTAGCTACCCACGGGAATAATAAGATACGTTCTCTCTTTCTCGGGTTCCAAATCGTCGAAGTTTGCGGCAAGAAAGCGAGGACTTTGCTGTTCATCCTCGCTAGAAAAAGGTTCCGAACAGCTCGAGTCTGAGATTCGTCCTTTATCCAATTTCTTAATTGCCATGGCGGATGCTGCAGAAACGGATGAGCTGTCGTCAAGGAGATTGGCAGCCAAGTTTTCTTGAAGCGTCAAGCTCGTTTCAAGCTTTCTTTCTAGCTCTTCAATTCTCCAGGAAAGAGAGTATAGTTCATTGAGTATTTTTCCGTCGTTGGCCATATTTGTTTTCGAGTGCTAAAGAACGTGAAATTTCACTGCCAAACCCTTTCAGTGGGTAATATCAATCTTATAACATCATTTTAGACTGTTGACACGGTTTCAAGGTCTGAGCGCTGAAGGCTTGCTTTGCTTCAAATACCCGGGATATGAGGAGAAGGAATGCTCCGACACAGCAACTCATTTTAAACTCATTACAGCATTCCTGTATAACATCGAGATGATGCTCACGTTTTGATTCTCTTGGGACACTGGTTCCTTGTAAGCCACTTTGTCATTCATTTGTCTTGACGCATAAAGATTAGTGCTCAAAAATAACTGCTGTAAAACAATTGGCTCTGAAGCGTGGACTTGGTCAACTCGAATTCTTTAAAGGATACGTTACACGATATTTTCCGCTGCACTACTTATCCGGTTATCGATATTCACACAGTTGCAGAGTTTTGCATTGGGTGCTTGATGTTGTCACACTTCAATGCACTCTTTGAACTGAATGTTGTGGGTCACAATGTCATAAAAAACAGTTAAGGTAATAAAGAAAACAATATTTAAACAAGGTTGTTCCTAACATTTATTGTCCAGCATTGTACGAGAACAGCTAAGAAGTTGCTAATTGGTTTTTACTGACTTCTCACCGGGATGGGAAAGTCGATAGTGTGTAGACAGCAATCAAAAATTGAGTAAGTATTGCGTTACGTGTCGAACGTCTTCCTTTCCACCTCGTTAGTCTTCATATTTTCGTTATTGTTCTGAAAGGGGGAAAAGAGAACCGCTTTTGTGGCTAATTATAAGAAGGGGGGACACAACACCTGACCAATCTGGATGAGATACCTCGTGTGTAGTTTTTTTTATTGACAGCACGTACAAAGCGTCTTATAGTTTTTTTTCGGATGGCGAAACATACAGTTACTCATTCGAAATATACCGTCCTGGACAGGATGTTTATAAAGTCGGTTGGTGTCGAAGGCAACCCCCAACAAACAACTCAATCGATCCAAGTCAGCGTTGCCCTCTGTGACCTGACTGCCACTCGATAAGTTGCTAAACGCTTTAAAATCGCCTAAATAAACCTTATCATGGTTTAGAGGCCACCTTGAATGGTGGGATAAGGCATGAGGAATTTCCGGTTTTTTTTCTAAAACAAATGTACAGTCCATGTCACACAAATTCATAGAAAGGCTAACTCCGAAAAATAATAATACAAACTGGGACAAAACAATCTGAGGAACCAAAAAAAGGCAGCGAAAAGCTAATAGATCAGAAACTTTTTGACATGGATGAGAAAATCTTTGAAATTTTGCCAATAGTGTCCTATTGGCAAAATTTCAAAGATTTCTCTTCAGTGCTGTTTTGGCAACGGATTTAAGCTAAAGTACAACTATCCCTTTAGAATTCGACCACCTGCCAAGATGGCGACTACAACTATAATTAGGTCCACAAAAGAGCACATCAATCTTTTCATTTGTAAGTTACATGTCAAGATTACAGACAGAATGAGATCCAAGGCTTGGGCTGTACTGTACACCGTATTAGAGCGAAATTTAATGCTTTTGTCCCACTTATCATAAATTACTGCGGCCGGCTCATGATTTGCCGACCACGCTGAGTTTCAATTACTCTCTTTTGACTCTTTTCTTATTAGGCTAGTCCTGAAACTGGTAATTTCAGTATAAGGACAATTTTGACACGCTCAAATGTTTGAGCCTCCTTGCCAAAGTAATTCACCAATTTGCCATGTGAATTTTTCCATCAAACTGATCAAACGAAATTTTGGCCTTAAAAGAACCAGCTGTGCAATAATTGATCAAAATTGTGATCTCTGGTGACACTTGATGTCCCCTTACCTTTTTTAAAACCAAAGAACAGACAATTGATGAAGGTACGCGTTTCCATTTAGGGTAAAACTCGACAAGAAAATTTAGATTTAAAGCCTAGTTCGGTTTCTTTTCCAGGTGACGTACCCGTGGCAAAGATATGAGAATATGAATGGACCCCATCAAAATCAAATTCCTTGCAGTTTTGTATTATTCAAAGTGCGAAAAAAATTAATCGATTTATTTAAGTAAACATCCTTTCCCTAAAGGCAAACAGATCTTTCATCTTATAAAGTGAATTTTACCGAAGCAACAAAAAAGTCGAAAATATGGTCTAAAATATAATTAACCATAACCTCAGGTTTTAGGGCGCTTAAGGTCAAAATAAATACAGCAACCACAAATACAGGGAACTCAATATTGTTCCATTTTATTTACGTTCATAAACGTGCGTAAGCTTCTATTCTCGGTTGATGCAGTTTTGAAAATTGGCATCGAGCTTTCAGTTAAGAGCACGTAATTCCTCTTGTTACCGAGAAATATCTTCAAACGTTTACTACAAACGAGCGATAACAACTCTTTGATAAAATCTGAACATTTTCATATTCAGCAAGGCGTTGTTTTGTGTATTCCCCTACACTTGCTCCAGATTCAATCAAAAGTACAATGCATTCGAATTGGCGAGCAGAAATCGCCATGTTGATTGCTGGAGCGTTCGAAGAGTCCCGCAAATTTACATCGGCGGAATGATTCAGTAAAACTCTTAGACAATCCACGGCACCTCGCTGAACTGCTCGATGCAGCGGTGGAAGACCACGGGCGCTTTTACATAAATTCACGTCAATCTTGTGTGTTCGGATGATTTCGATTAGATCACTTGCCGAATTTTCTTCAATGGCGGAAAATAAGAGGACATCAGCGGGAAAAGTGACCTTCTTCGTCGTTTCGCGCGAGCGCGCGTTCTTCTTTGTTTTGCATAAACCATTATAAGCCGATTGTTTTTGTCTACATTTTAAAATGCATTTGTAAAAGTTCTTTGGACTTGAAGTCCATTCTTTTATAGTTTCACTTTTTTCCTTGGAGAAGATTTGAAGCATGTGCTTTGACTTAAAACTTGTTAATTTATCGATGTCGTTAAACCATTTTCCGACTGCAGGTTGAAGATCACTGTGGTTTTCAGTCAGAATTTGGCCAGCTGGGTTTCCATTGTGTGACGGTAACTGTGAAATGGTAGATTCGATAAATGACGTCGAGTTAATCACCCGATCTTTCAAATTTGGTGAACTATCTACTTTTCGTCGAAAGCAATTTTCACTCTCGACAATGGGCATATTCATTGGCAGAGTTATAGTCTGTGCTCCTTTTGTTCTGTGTGCCGGTAGAGATGAATACTCGACGCCTTCTTCCAAGTATAAATCAGACTGTCTAATCGCTTCCACATCGTTGAAATCCCTCAGATGAAATTTCAAAGTTGATAAATATGGTGGCATGCTTCCCTTAAGATTGTCGCTGTCAACGTTGAGACTTTTTTCTGTCGGTGGAAAAACGTTTCCTGTATTTGCTTCATTCGACGGCTCCACTTTTACGCCTCTGGCTTTGCCTTTAAGAAATAGCATACCAATATTGATGCTCTGCCGCGAGCTTCGGACGTCATAATTTACGTTCTTCGAGTTGTAGCAAATATAACCCGATAAAACATTACCTAAATGCAGCTGCAGATTTTCCGCGCTTGTCAGTTCTGGATTTACTTTGGCTCACAATTAAATGATTAAACACTCTTCGATTGTACTGAGTCGTCTTTAAACGCAAACGTGCATTGCCACTCGAAATTCAAAATAGCCTATCAAGTTTCAAATCTGAAAATTGCATGCATAAGACGCATTTCCTGTTCTCCTAATAGAACAGCAGGTAGTCATAATATCGAAGTACTTGGGCATGGGGTCGGTTATAAAATGCTAACACAGTAATTTTGACCACGAGTTACGTCCATGTGCAAACACCACAAACATACAAGCCACAAAACAATATTAGTGAAAGTTAATGACATTTCCCTGGGGGCAGAGTGTAAACAAAAAAAAAAAAGAAAAATTAAATATCATAGATGTCAAACGAAAGATATTAGATTTTTTGATGGCTTTGTAACAGCAGTCGCCCGCGTGCTGAAAATTTACGCAGGTGCATTAGGTATATTCCCTTACAAATATTATTGTTAATATCACAAATTTATTATAAAGCGATCTGTAATATAGTAGTTTTAGAGTTGAGCCGTAAAATTTTTTAAAATTGATTTCAGTTTAAAATTAAACGTGGTTGCAACGCCAACGAGTGACAAGGGGATTGACCTAAAGGAAATTTTAGAAACCCCTAGTTGTAAACGACGCAGCTCGATTAGACAATTGATAATAGGAGCGAGTTGATCGTATGATAATTAAGCACTACGTTTTGTCTGTAGCGATGTATCCGGAACAAGACTGAAAATCTCATTTACATCCTCCAAAATCCTTTTACAAATTAAAAAATATATATCATACTTAGCTTGTAAATGTAAAGAGTTACATCATTGAGCAATTGAGCAGCGTTGCATTCAACTGCAGAAAGATTACTCAACTGAACAAATTTTAAATTGCACAACGTGGGAGGGGCTTCCAGGGCTTAGCTCCGCAAGTTTGAGACGGAAATCATTGGTTATCAAAAGGCTCTGTTTTTTTTGTCAGATCTCTCTCCTCGTCGTCCGCTCCCCATTGCTTCCAAATTAAAAGCAATTGACTATTAAGAAGAGCCATAACAGGACGCCATTTTATCAAATGCCTTCAATCGCTGTTCCTGCCCTGTGTTATTCGGAACTAATGAAGACCATTTATACTCATTAGTTTTCTTTTATTTATTTATTTATTTATTTTATTTCGTCAGTCAGTCATCCAGTTAGTTAGTTAGTTAATTACTTATTTTTCATCATTTTGGAGTGGCTTCAGTGTTGGTCCATATATGACAGCTTAAGTAACTCAGTAGACTTTCGAAAAATCCTTCGTCTCATTTACCGATAGATGACGCGAAAAATTACATTTCACTCGCCAACTGACATCTTCTCTTGGTGACGTCGACTTGTCGGGGCAAGTCTAGTAACTCATGTTTAGCCTTGCCGAGTAACTTTTGTTTCAACTAAGTAATTTGTAATAGGTTCGGAACTTGAAAGTGACGAGAGAATTTTTCCTGCATCTCCCTTTTCAGTCTCTCTTTTTCGTCCCCGTGATGTCATGTTCTCATAATCCCCACGTTCCACAGTCCCCCATCAATCGAGTCCTCCAGTCCCTGAGTCCCTTGTTCTTTTCTTTCGTTTTTCACACGGCTCTATACTACGAATTTTGGCCGTTTACCGTTTGCATCCTCTCGATCAGTACTCTAGGGAGATATTCCATCCTTGTTTCCACTTCGGTTTTATAACTCTAGAATAACTATAATTAACAACAATAGGAGGTTGGAAAAAAATTTTTAAATGGTGCTGATAATTAAATCAATTTCCACTCAGCCGACCAACTCCGTATCCGTATGTAAGTTCATGTTCGATCTTATTACGTAGGCTCTTTTTGCAGATGACTGCCCACTTATGGCCCACATGAAGAAAAACGTCCAGCTGATGATGCTGATGCTGAAGGTTTGGCCTATTAAACTAACAAACTTGGAAAGACTGAGGCTGCCCTTCAACAAGCACCATATTACCACACCCAAAGCCCCTGTTATCACCACAGGTGGTACACTCTTAACAAACGTTGAATATTTCAATACCTGAGCAGAATAATCTCATAGGATGCCACTAAACTGAGAGATACAAACGTGCATGAGCAAAGCCCGTCATGCACCTGGAAAGCTCAGGCGTCGATCAGCACAACGTCTGGATGTTACAAAGTTGTGGTTCTCCCTTCCCTCCTCTGTGGAAGTAAGTTCTGGGGATTGTACCGTAGTCACATCAGTAACTCGAACTCTTCCACATGCGATCCCTCCGTTCGATGCTCGAGATCCGATGGCAAGATAAAGAAACCTAATATCAAAGACCTAGACTTGCTTCCTGTACCAGTATCCCAAGGACTCATACGCGACGGGTGTCCCCCCGGGGTCATGTAATTCGCGCGGATGAACACCTAGTGCCCAAACGCCTGCTGTACAGAGATCTAATGCACGGTAGTATTAGTTCTGCAGTGATGTAATATCAAATCATGTTAACCGGCGCAGCAAAGCGTTCTTGCTTAGCGAGCTTCTGTTCATACAGCCTCAAACAAGCCTGAGGCCAAATGTCAGCAAAATGCCGACATCAATGAGAATTTGGACAATTATGGGAAAAGTTCCAGTATGCTCTGCATGCACAACAACGCAGGGTGTGACCATTTATGCATCTGATTCATATATTATGCATCTATCAATGTTAAGCCCGAGCGGGGTGGGGAGGGGGATGGAAAGGGACCTCGGGTATATGTGGGGCATTTGACCTCTATTGCCTTCCCCACCCTTGGAAATTTGACTAAGAATCTGAGTCCAAGGGTGGGGACGTTTGCTTTTTTTGCGCGGAGGAATGGGACCAAGTCACATCGTCCCATGTTCTCGTCTGTGCGCCGATCATCTTGAAATTACCGTAGCGCGGCTGAAGCCCTAAGAGATGGCTGTTTTTAATAGAGGTAAGCATTTGTTTTTATATTTATACAATATACACAATAACTACTATGAACTTAATTTAAGGGATATTACTTCCCCACGGTGGGGATATATGATCTGATTTGACCAAATTTTGGGGCCCCACGGTGGGGATTTTGACCAAAAATTCTTCTGAAAAGTCAAATGCCCCACATATGCCCGGGGTCCCCCCCTCGGGCTTAAAATTGATAGATGCATTAGTCTACCACGGGTTGAGTAGAAACAAAGCAGGTATTTGCAAGTAAAAGATGTGGCTTGTAATTCAGTTTACGGTCTTCCTAGCATTTTCCCTTCAAATTGGTGAGTAAGCCATTAATTTAATGTACGCCTTGAGGCTTCCTTTTCCTGCGCGGTACTTCAATGTTATTTCAGCTCAGCTCACTAAAATGAACGAAATCGTTACATGTGAATTCTTGCAAACAAATTAAAACTGACTCTCGCGTAATCGACGTCACCATTGTCATCTCTTTGTTTCTTTGCAATTTTCTTTGAAAATTCACTGAAATGTGGAATTTCAGAAAGTGGAGAAGGGTACAGGCTTGGCCTGACCGCCTTGTCTTAGTGAACCTGCTGCTACTGCAGAGATGCAAAGTTCTGAAATCTTTAACATGACTGAATGGAAAAGCGCATTCAGAAAGTAATAGTATTCACAGTTTTGGACTACAGAAGTAAAGTGCTTTACAATTCACTTCTGAAATGTTACAGTTTTCTCAAGTTTTCTCTAGCACAAATTAGGGTAATTCCGAAATTCGTTTCAAATAAACACTTGAATTTTCAACCAGTATCTCCAGTGCAAGGAGAGTTTCTCCCTATATGCTAAAACGTACTACTGACTTTAACAATAACCGTTTACCACCGACTTTTACCAATTGGGGCTAACTCAATACACAAAGCAGATGGCTTAAACATCTTCTTTCACTTTTATTACAAACGGTCACTTGTGCAACTTCTTAATTATTACCTACGGTCATTGATCGTCATTCCCTTCTGCAAAATATTGCCAGTGGTGGATGCGTGAAGGAAAAATTATACTTATTATTCTCTGAATAAATTTTCACTGTTATATTAGCTCGGTCAGATATTGTCAATCGACAGCAGGTGACCGCATACGTACTTGACAGATACTTCGTTTGTCGGCTGATCCTTATTATAATTAGAGCGTAAGTTCCTCGTCACAAGGAACTTTTTCTTTGTAAGCTAAATGTCTGGTCGTTTGAAAGCTTGTCGTAGAAACATTATTCTTCCCAGCCGACATTTGTTTGCATTTCCATAAGTCCTTGAAGTTTGTTATCTAACAGTTAAAACTTTGTTAAGATATATTCCTTCAGATAAACTGCATGCGGGTTTAGACGTAAGTTAAAAAAAATAATAAGAAAGAAAGCCGGCTCAAGTGTGTTAAGGCTTGACCAGCCTAATTATGATGCATATTTTTATTTGAAGGGAAAGCATTTGTCCAGGGCCAATGAAACTTGGCAGGAAGTTAGTTATCGGTATTGTTATTACTTTTCCAAAATGTTCCGTATCACATTCTTGTCACGTGACCCGAAATCGACTTATAACAGTTCTATTTTTTACTCAAAATTGGGGAACAGTCAGCTACTTTATGCTACCCTAAAGGCTTTGTCATGCCACGTTTTATTTATGTCCACATGTTAAGAGCAATGAACAATTGAGGAAAATAGGTCTCGTGACATGACAAATATCCAAATATTTTAAAAGGTTAATACGGAGTACCACATGAAAAGGCGGCATTCGGTAGGCACAGTTGTACTTATACCTCTTACTAGCCTCGTTTTCTCGGTCCGTACTGTAAGTTACGGATCCTCGTTTTTTCCCGTTGATTTATGGCCCAAGCGCGAAGCGCGTGGGCCATAAATCAACGGGAAAAAACGAGGATCCGTAACTTACAGTACGGACCGAGAAAACGAGGTTAGTAAGATATTTATTATTTTCAAAATTTTGAAGTATAAATGTTTCCTATTTTTAAGTAAAGGATATAAACGTGATAAGTTGTTTTAGGGTCACGTGACCAAATTGTGACGCAAAATATTTTGGCAAATTAATAACAACACCGATAACAAAGTTTAATGGACATCGGTCAAGTGCTTTCCTTCAAATAAAAGTATGCATAATAATTAGGCTGGTCAAGCGTCAGTATACTTGAGGGGGAAAAAACCGAAGTAGTTCTACAAGTCGTGCAATGACCAAAATTTCGACAAAAAGATTGATTGATTGTTATACAAGGTACTGTGTTAAGAAAACGTTTTCCCTTGGTTTTGTTCCAGGCGTCTCACTGAATTGTTACAGCTGCTATTCCACAGCAGACTTTAATCAGTGCGATCAGAAGCTTGAACGAATCACATGCTCACCATGGCTAGACGTCTGCGCTAAAAGTCACGTTGTCTTTGAACGCTGGGGAAAGCGATATCAAGTCTACGAACGCGGATGCTTCGCAAATGATTTCTGCAACACAAAAGCTTGCAAGTATATTGGTCGAAACTTCAATGCTAAGGCTTGCAATATAACATGCTGTGATGTGGAACTGTGCAACGGTGGATCCTTGGCAAGTGAGAGCAAAATACTCATTGGGTTAAGTGTGGTCCTGGCAGCATCTTTCTGGGGTGCCTTCAAGTATTGACAGTTCTGTAGATGCGTTACATTTGGCATAGCTAATTCTAAACGTGGGCTCACGTTATGTAGTAGACTGCAATCTTTACAGATCTTGAGTACCTGATAAACGAGTCCAAAATTTGTGGTGACACTATTTTTATGTTCTTTCTTCTCACTTTACTCGTTTTCTCGTCTCATCGCTTTCTATTTTTTTCTCTATCACTGTCTCGTCTTCCTCGTTGTACGACATTTAAAAAAATATATATTTAGATTGGTTTTTTTTTGGTTGCCTTCCAAATGTTTGCTTGTTTTGCTAAAATGCAGTGTCAAATGCAGTAAGTCAGCCATGCAACTTCCCACCAAAAGCGCGGCTTCCAGCAATGCGTCATTTCGCGTGTTGCTTATTTCAAGTGAAATAGCACCGTTGTACGATGACGTCATAACGATGTTGTTACCATATTATCTAAATCATGGTGCTCCGCGCGCACGTCCGCTATGAATGTAACAATTAATGAATGAATTAAACGAGACTTACCTGGAAGTCGATGTTTAACTGAAATTCTTCTACATCACATTTACATTGAGAGATCAGGTGCCCTCCCTTTTTTTGCATTTGCATTGATTTGTCCATATAGTTTACGCAGTGGGCCATTTCCGAGTTGCTGTTTGTTTCGAAGGGAGTCTTGGTGTTCAACTATTGTAAGCGAAATCAGTTTGATTTGCATAAGAATGCGCAACTGATTTTCATTTGAATGGCTGTGCACCAGTACTCGCTTTGAAACTGAGGCATGCAGCAACTTGAAAATGGACTGTTTACTAAATGACTGCAATCTGTGGTATAAAGACTGATTCGCGCATGCGCATTGCTATCTCACATGATCCCTCAATGTAGTGACGTAGAAGAATTCATGTGCATATGCATGTGAATTACTATCGATAGTTCAAAACCAAGCAATTTAACACAATTCTCAAACATCGTCGAATTAAACTTTTCGACAATGGCACCTTCTACACCCAACTAGATCCAACATATCGATGTCTGGCACGAACGTTCTGACTCCAATAGATTCAGAAATTTCTCAAAAAATATTCACTCAGCAGCAACTTCACTCACGCATTAAGAATCCTTCAGCGTCCCTTAATTTAATGGACTTAAGCCAAACTCAATTCTCAAATTTATTTCTAAGTGGCTAAACTACGAAGGCAGTTGCATTCGGGTTTGAGGACAGCTTTGACAAAAAACAAACAAAAACACTTGGATTAATTAAGCCTTTCCAAAGCCCGTTGATGGATTCGAGAGAACACCGTTCCTCAATTTGATCCAGCTTTGAGGCTGGTGGTTTACATTTGACGATAAACATTGGAACGAGATATGAGAAATCGTAAATTGAAACAATGGAAAGTCTGATGTCGATCGACAACTAGTCAGTGATCCAACCATATTGGCCAATCATACTTCTTTGTTCATGTGCTTCCTTTTATGCGCCACGCGCTCAAATCACTAAAAGAACCTGTTTGTAACCTAGTGAAAATGAGAAATCATTTGAATTTTGAAAATGCGTGAGAAACGGGAAGCATAAAAATCAACTCATCTTTATTTAGCTCATCTACATCTACATCCGCTACATATTCCAGCACTCGGCAAAGATCCTAAACCCTAGCCAACAAGCCTTTCGCGCATGCTGTGCTCATAATGAAATATAACAACTACTTTTCACCGTAAGTATAGTTTTTAATTTCAAAGAAGGCGCTTGGTGCCGTTTACGTGGGATGCTGCTGTTTGTGTAAAATGTGAAGGTTGGTCACAGTTGCAAATGTCATTGATCCCTGAGGCCGACTGAGTCAAGGGAGGTGGTAAAAGCGATAAGGAAGGTTTAGTGTGATGAGAATCAAACATTTCCTTTGCGACTTCAAGCGTTTTCATGAATCAATCTTATTACTATGTGCTCACATTCAATAAAGGCAACTTTAGTTACATCTATTTACGGTGAGAACGGAAATGAAGACGAGAGGTGTAATTTTCTCGCGTTCATCGCTGTTTTATCGCGCTTGATTGACAAAATCTATTTCAAGGGAGGCTTAGGCTGCTAGCTCTTGGACCGAGCAGGAAAAGATCACTTGATACTTTTTTTTTCTGCGAATTCAGTCTGAGTACGCAGTCATGATAAAAGAAGGGAAGCTATGTACGTGTTGCGATCTCGGAATGAGAATTTCCGATTTACCTTTCGCGCGAAAAAAAAAAAAAAAAAAGACATGCATGTTGTATGCCCGACATGAAACTATCGTGAAAGACACGATGAAAACGCCATCGTTTCTGTATCTCCCAGAGGATTTAAAGGTGAGCATATGATCACTTCAGATGTAATAATAAACGAATGATCACGAGCGATTTGCATGCAAACATCGAACAAGTGGTGGCATGTCACCCCATTGATTGTAATCAAACCTGTATTATGACGCAGTCCCGCATGCGTAACTGATACATTCATTCGAGGGCCGAATTGGAATTCTCTTCCAAGTCTTTCAGAATTGTTCATCTCGATGCGAGTAATGGCGGAAGACTTCTTTAGTGGAATGGCCAGATAACAAACCTAACACGGTACAATAATGTACTTCACGGCGATAATGCGACTTTCAATTGTGAGCGGTGTTTTAGAACTCAGTGCGCCTTCAGCTAACAGTAAGCCTTAGGCTAACGTCAACTCTGAATCTAACCGCTTATTTGCTCGACTATACTAATAACTGGCTCTCTCAACCGAGGACTTACATCTTACTTCCCTGCAAAGTTGGCCAAGCTATACAATTTTCAACTAAGTTGACCCAAAATCAAGACTATAAATTTATGAGCCATTTCCTTCGCTTTTGCATTCGTTTAGCTTTAACGATAATGGGCCCTTTGCAGGATAGTGATCACATGGTACAAATCCGCCATGCTGAGACGCAAATTGCGCACTGGGACATCTAAAACAAAGCTGGTTAATCTAAATTTTCTTTGTTTTAGATGTCCCAGTGGGCAATTTGCGTCCCAGTATGGCGGATTTGTACCATGTGATCACTATCCTGCAAAGGGCCCATTCAGGTTTAGATTTTAAATCATACTCTATTTTGCTTGGCCGCATCACCTCATTGTGTCACTGGTTCGTCAATAGTTACATTTCCTCACCCTGCCAGCAGAGTCTTTCTTAACTCGACGAGAAAGAAAGGACTCCGCAGAAATCGTGGTACGTCTCTACTGAGTATGCACAAGCCATTGCTGGGAGACACTTTCAAACACAGGCCAAGTTTCGATTGCACTCCTAGACGCCATATTGATTTTCAGACTGAAGGCTCGATTTTGACCTTCGCCTTGTCAAAATATGATGCGAGCGCTGCCTAAACCGCTTGGACCGAAGTGACTAGCCCAGAAACTTGGCTGTGGCGACTTAAAACCTCTCATGCTCGCCCTCTGGTGAGTTTTAGAGACTCTGCTCGCAGGGTGCATTTCCCTTGCTGATGAAACGAATGAAGGGAAAAAGAGATTGGAATCGCTCATAATACAACAGGAAGGGTTGATAAAATGGTTTCTTACTCGTAACTACCTCAATGCCCGGGCAAACGGCTTCAATATTTGTTTCAACACGGCTAAAAGGGGGGAGGGGGGGGGGGGAGGGGAGGGGTTTCAAGATTCCTGTTCAACAAAACTGAACGGATGTTGAATAAAATAAATTAAAGCTGTTTGCCCGAGCCTTCATACAGATGATATTTCTTTAACTAGATAGGCCATTAATCAAATCATAAAAATCATTTATTTCACTAAAAATAGAACTCTGTTTTCTCGTTCGAGAGCCAGAAAAAATTAACACGCTGATAAATATCGAGTACAGGTTTTACACGAGCTATCCCAGCGTGAAGGGAACGGTTGAGACAAGTAGTTTTTCCTTGAGCTTGCCCCCAAGGCCAAAGTCGTCTGTTTCTCAGTCGGCGGAAGTTACAGTGCCACTGATTAACTGTTTGTGAGGAATAATTAATCCAGAGACCATAAAGCTCTTCGGATCCTCTTCATGGGATCAGGATCCACTGTCTATAAACAAAGTCCGTAAGCCGTTGTGATAGCTCTGTGACATCCTTGTTATAAGATAAGATAAGATTGTCATAAGATCACCCAATACCATTTTCATGCATTCACCCCAAAGCAAAAAGCAGACTGCCAACCTCCTCTAAGTTTTCGTTTATTGCTGAAAATAACCTGCGATCAGGCGAACTTTTAGACAGGCGTGAAAAGGTATTTTTTCGCGCCTGTGTAAAGAAATGTACGCCTGATTGCAGGTTACGCTGAAAAAGGCATGATAAATCTGGCATTCACGCCGTTGTGCCTTCTAAAACTATTAACACCAGACTGCACTCGGTGGTAAATCTGTAAAACTTGTTCATCAAAGGAAGAGTTAATCAAGAAAATTGCGGTACCTTACCGTGCGAAAAGAAACTGGATCAACACTTTCACTTGGCTATCGCCCGGGCTACTAATGTACTAAACTCGTCTCTGGGAAAAGGTTTAAAAGCTGGCGTTTTCATAACCAGTTTTAACCATCAACTCACTGCAAAAACGAATCCTGAAATCGCTACACATTTGGCTTCGAAGACCGGGTGAGACAAAAATTGAAACCAGAAGCACATGGGTGTAGTCCCAACAAAAACACCCAATAACCTAATGAGCAAGAGTTCGACTTACAATGTACTTTAGCCATTTATTCGAAAGCGAGAATGAGTGCGAAATCCTTGCGATCGAAATTAACTCTACCGTTGATTGAAAACTGATTTTTGTAAGACCGCAAGACGAAGAAAACAACGATTGATTTTATTTCAGTGGATATTGTCCATGTCAAGATATAGACGTGATATTTGGCCAAGTTTATTTGCGATTTTGTATTGTATAAAGAAAAGCACAGATTATATAAAACCAGCTGACAGAGAACGTTTATGAACGAGGACAACGTTACTTTTTATGAGAAACAAACAATGCTGAAGACGAGTACCGCCATTTTTTTGACTTCCCTTCACATGTTGCAATGCATACTTTTTCTATTTGGAAAATTCCATTACCCCTTCATGACGTCGTGACTGCCGCCGCTCGTAAAGCAGGCACATCTGGGAGGCTTTACAAAGTGAATTTTTACGATAAAAAGAGTGGTGTTGAGCGAACATTTAGGGGTTTTGGACGCATGAAGAGGAAATCGTTAACTTGTTGGGATAAAAACTCTTAATACAAATCGCACATACGTATAGTTTCTCTAGCAAAGTATGACCCAGCACTTAACAAGACCCAACGATTCATGGAATACTTGACCAGTTTGAAACTAGAGGAAGTTGACAGACTGCTTAAATGAGAATAATTCAATTAATGATAAACTAAGGATTATCGAAGCTAATCACAAGCCACTTGTCACAGCTTCGTGAATGGCTTTGGCCACATAATCCACATTGTTTGTGGTGATTCCACAGATGTTGATTCGTCCACTGTTGAGCATATAAATGTGAT
Source organism: Montipora foliosa (assembly GCF_036669935.1). Taxonomy (NCBI): domain Eukaryota; kingdom Metazoa; phylum Cnidaria; class Anthozoa; order Scleractinia; family Acroporidae; genus Montipora; species Montipora foliosa. The sequence continues at coordinate 23,461,407 of NC_090874.1, read as the reverse complement.
AGGTCTTGGCTAAAAACTCCACTTGTTTAGCTGTGAAGGAACAAAAAAAAAAAAAAAAGACACGTTGAAAACGGCTTTTTTTTCCGCCCTGTATTTGAAAACTTGAAGAGAAAGACAAGGGACTTGTCTTCGGACCCCTATTTCAATGCCCCGCGCCAATTTTTGGAACAGCTCACGTTCAGCTCTCGGACAGGCAGAATCACTAGATGACTCGAAATTCTCAGTTTGGTGCTCGCGTTTGGTGTTCTTTCCACGACCAGTCATCAAGCAGGCGGTTCCTTTCTTTCTTTTTTCCTTTCTGTTTCTTTTTAAGAATGTACTGATAATTGAGGGATTTAGGGATCAGCTTTGGCAATGTGGTAAGAGCACTCACCTGCCACCAATGTGGCTCGGCTCAACATCATATATGGGCTAAATTTGTTGGTTTTCTGCTCCAGGAGGTTTTTCTCCTTGCAGTTTGGTTTTTTTCCGCTCCCCAGAAAGTAACATTTTATCTGATCTGAAATAGGGGAATCTTTGTTTACATTTTTTGTCTCAGATTAGCATAAGGCTATCGTTTTTTAAGTCCTCAGGAAAGAAAAAAGTACTGAATACTGAAAGTGCATCGCATAATGAGCTATCTCTGAAAATTTGAACGCAACATCTCATAATTATAATCTGCGAGCAATGATACTTTGAAAATTCGAATTTTACAAAGAATACATGGGATCATTACGCTTTCGTCACCCAAGAATTCGTCAGTATTTGATGGCCAATAAGTGGCTCGTTATCAACGTTAAAGGGCTTAACATTTGCGATTTAACTAAGTTGAACTAATTCTTTTACCTTTTGAAGTCAATCTGTAAATAGCACGATACCACCCTGCCAGCAGAGCCTTTCTTAACTCGACGAGAAAGGACTCTGCAGAAATCGTGTTAAGTCTTCATTGAGTATGCGCAACCGTTGCTTGGAGACAGTTTCGACCCAAGTCTCGATCGCACTCCTAGAAGCCATGTTGATTTCGTACTGAAGGATCGATTTCAAAAATACGATGCGTGCGCCGCCTAAACCGCTTTGACCGGATTGACTAACACAAAAACTTGAGCTACGGCGACTTAAAGACTTGACACGATTTCTGCAGAGCCTCTCTCGCTCGCCATCTGGTGAGTCTTAGAGAGGCTTTGCTCGCAGGGTGGCATCATACCTTCTCTGTGAGCAAAAAAATGCAACAAAATGCAACAAAATGTACACATTAACGCCAGCAAAGATTCCCCTATAGTTTCATGTGATTCGAGTGAGTCTTTCAAAATTGGACGAGCACTTTTGCTCCGCGAAATAATATCGGGACTTTAATGAAAAGATTATTGTTACTATACCTTCTACAGTTACTATCATCACAACGTCATCGAAATCATTGATGTATTGACTCACCGTTGAGTCCAGTGAATCCAAACATTCCTTTTTGATTCACAACATGCTCCCATGTTCCAGGCGTCCCTAGTTCTCGAAGCTTGTCATAAAGAAGTTTGCGACACTGGAGGATTCGCCCTGCCATCATCTTTAAGGTCTCTCGCCTGCAATAATCGGACATTGCAAATTTTAACGAGCCAGCAGTACACTTTTAGCGGAAGTGAACGAAAGCTTTATTTTCCATCCCTCAACGAGCACTTATGGCGTGTAGCGTTTCGCAGGGAAACCATCCCTCAAGCTGTTCGGCTTCCACCATGCAGATGTCACTTGACTGTAGTCGCTCGTTCACAGTCGATATCCATCTTTTTCTGGGCCTAACACGTGATTTTTTTATGTCCGATCTCACCCATAGATCACTTGCATGTAAAGCGCATTTGAATACGTTAATAGAAAATGCGCTATATAAATTCATTACCATTGCCATTTACAACGAGGAAAACGCGTATTTCAAATTCTTTGAGCTGCTCGCGCTAATTTCACTGTTCGTTCATGCCTAAAGGGGTTGCTTGACGGTTTCTAGATTAAAACTTTCCCTCCTAAGAATGGCAGTCAATGACGAACCCCTTCGGAACAAAAGTATTAATTAACATCCTAGGTTCATAACACAAAGTAAATTATCGCAAAAGTCATTCCAATGAGTAATTCCACATCTAAGGCATTGTTTCCGTTTCCTGCATCACGGATTTCGGTTGCTTCAATAACAATGAAATTAAATGGACTGACGTGACAGTTTGCCCATGCGCAGAGACGTGAAACTCTCCCCTTAAAGTCCTGTTATTAGTCGAGTTTCGCTTTTTTGTGGTGTATATCTAATGAATCAATTGAAAACACAATTATCTTTGACCGGAACGAGAAAACACTTTGTCTTATTACATATTCAAACGAAAGGACCCCTTTTGCTTAAGAAACTATTTGCAGCTTGCGAGTATTTAAAGTACGGTAGATTTGTGAAAATCCTGTTGTGTGGTGCAGGGCATCTTCATGTGAGCCCGATTGATTGGGCTTGTCCGGTTTCCGAGATCTCACCTTACCTCTAAATGCTTTGTAAAAACTTTGATGTGTTCATATGAGAGGGCGGGCTGGCTCGGTTGCCGCGATCTCGGTTTTTTCAACCGGGATCTCGGTAAGAGGGATGAACATTTTGCCATATGAAATCTTCATCCGGTTACCGGGAGGAAAATAATACAATGCATTTCCGTGATTGAACGGACATTACCGAGTTTTTACTTCTCTTTTCTTTGATAATGAAGCTTGGAATGGTTTCATTTGATAATTAACGTAAAGCCAAAAGAAATTTGAAGTTACTTAAAGAAAGAAAATCGAGAAATTCTCGCCCGGCTTGTTCGTTACATTTCACGCCTGAATGGTCGCGTCACAACTTTTCCAAAATTTTCATCTCGGAAAGCGGGCTGAAAGTCGCCATGTGAACAGAAACCACTTTCATCTCGGTAACCGAGACAGCCCTGGTCAAACGGGATCATGTGAAGAGCCCCTCAAACAGATGTCAAGCGACTTGATATCAGCGACAAACACCTATCTCTCTGCTGTATAACTATATGCATTTGCAAGATCATTCAGCAGGGTTTTCGTTTGAGGCCGGAGGCCGGGCGTTTCGTCCGGTCGTTTCCCATTCCATATCCAGTACTTTGATGCCAATATTTGAGGGGTTTGTTTTAATTTTTATCATGTTTTTTTTTTACTTACTTACTTTTTAAATAGAATTTGAGTGAGCCCCAGCCTTGCCTGGGAAACTGATTCTTGGGTTTCAGAAACAATGGAAACAGTGTTTCTGAGTGTTCTATTTTAAAACTTTCCTGAGGAACATGCCCCCAGACTCCCCTAGGTAGCTCGCGCCAAATCGCAAGGAGCTTTGCGACGCCAAAATATTTTAATGTCACGTTATTATGTTTTTTCCTACCCATATCTCCTGGTGCCGGTTGACGGCGATTTCCTTGTTGCCTGCTGCCCTGTTAATGCCACAATTTTCGTGGTTACCTATCCTCACGTAGCTTACAGTGATGTGGTAAAGGTTATGATCAACCTCATCCCGAGGGTCTCTTTGTCCCACGAGGCGAGAGAGAGACACTGAACACCCTGGGAACGAGGTTGGGTTTTGATGTGAAGATAAACTAATAACAATATCGAAGCAAGATCGTCCACTGATATCTCCAAAGAACATGACGAGTTTCTTTGCGCGATAGTGACTTACCATTCAGTAGTATGAGCTGGATTGTTCAAGATAGTTGAGACTATTCTTGCGCCATGATTGGGTGGATTCGACCACATAGGACGAACGATTGCTTTGAGCTGACTGCGAATACACTGAGCTGTGACGCTATCAGTTGTCACCACACAGAGATTACCACATCTTTCATCTAAAAACGAAAGAAATATACCGATTCTTATTTCAAGAAAGGTCGCCACACAGAAGATTTCAGATTTTCAAAGTTAACAATTCAGGTACAGTTGTACAACTGCGGTCGTTTTTGACCGGTCGAATCTCTCAAAAAATTCAATCAGTTTGAACAACTCACTATAAAGACCAAAGTTCTTGGCAAAGGACTGTGCAATTAGAATTTCAAATCCCTGACTGACAAAGTAACGTGATGCCCAGGCATCCTCATCAGGATCTCCTGTCACAAAACCTTGATAAGCCATGTCAACCAAAGGAAACAGATTTCTCCTCTGAGATAAAATAAACAAAGAACACCAAAAATATTTTAAAAACCTACTATAATAAAATAAATTGCATAGTAGGCTATTGCAGCGCTCTGTGGCTGACGGTACAGGTGGCTTTCACCATTATCGCCCCTACATGTATGTTGGTGGACGAAAACAATAAATCTCTCATTATAGCTCCTTTTGTTCATCTACAATTGTACCAGCATTTTTAGATGGCCCCATTGTGGTCTTTGTTTCTAGAGATTAGTCGTCATTACATTAGGGCATGTATGTACTTTAAGCCTCTTAAACTGTGCGTGTATGAACATTGATTCCTCATGGTGATAAAGATTCATGAGTGTAATTTACAGACATCAAAAAATTGACAAAAATGAAGTGAAGTCCTCAAACCAAGGAACTTCATCATATAATTATTACTGCTTGCTTAGGGTTCTGATTATGGTTTAAAAGGGAAGCAGACACTTTGTGACACATCAGTACACAATAGCGAGACCACCACTGTGCAGCCAGGCAACTGCAAAGTAATGTAACAACAACAACAACAACAATAATAATAATAATAATAATAATAATAATAATAATAATAATAATAATGACTTGATTTAACCCATTGACGTCCAAACCGGCCTAAACCGGCCAGACTTACATGTGGTATTTTACTCTGTCTAACGCCAGACGATATTACTAGTCAATGCAGGCCTTCTGATAGGGTGCGATTAAAAAATGCAAATTATGCGATTTTTTCAGGGCAGATTGTGCGATTAGAAAGGACAATTACGCGATAAATAATGTAAATTATGCGATTTTTTCTCAGCAATTTTAAGCTTGTTTTATAAGGTTTCAGGTTAAGAAAAACACTTTTTTGCTGCCCTAAAGACATTTTGAACACAAAGGAACAGTACGGTAATTATGTATCTCGATCGACATTAGTTGGGATAATTAAAAAAAAATGAGGTCTTCTGCACTACCGGTACACTACGTTAAAAGTTGAAAGGACACAGCTAACATGCCAAATGAATGATCAAGGCGCTTGTCAACCACGAACTTCCGAAGATGGTCAATCACAATATAGGGCCCTACCCCCATTTATATGAGAGAAAATAAGCTGCGGCTTTCTCTGGCAACGGCTTACAGAAGACTCGAATGTTCACCCCGTATAAATGGTACAAAATCTACGTTCACGTCTTTTTCAAGCCGCGGCTTATATTGACCTGGGAATATATATTCGTATAAATAGTTCCTTTTGCGTATTTTGTACCCCGTGGCCAGAGTAAGCCGCGGCTTATTTTCTCTCCCATAAAAGGCCCTAATATTGCACGACGAGAAAAACATCAGTCCATCGTCCACGTGGAGAGTAACTGTGAGGTACTTTCTTCTTCGATCGTGAGCTGTCAGATTGGGAGGAAGGTGGAAATTTCCTTCTTCGTCGAAGAAAAAGCGAGCGTTTTCACAACAAACTTATCCATGAGTAAGTTTTTATCAGTTTTCAACGAAAGAAACTACATTTTGCCGAAAAATTTACAACTTCGCTTATTTTTCACAAATCTCTTCTCTAAGAGAAGGCAACTGTGTCATTTCAGTGGTGTGTATATAAGGGCGTGTTTGTGTTGCACCAATAGAAGGAGACTGGTACCAAGTCCCCGACATGAAAAATAATGCCTTGAACTTCGAATGTTTACGAAATCGAAGATGACAAAGGTTTTTTAGCCTTTTTCCAAGATAAATCATCTTAGAAATGGCGTATTTATGCAGGAATTTCTAAGAAACGTGTTGATTTATGTTTCATTTTATGAATTTTGTGCGTCCTTTTGTGAATTATGCGATTTTTCGTGAATTGTGCGATCGGATGCGATTTGAGGTCGATTGTGCGAAATCGCACCATCGCGTAATATCAGAAGGCCTGTCAATGGGAAGCCCCTGGGAGTCAATGGGTTAATCACACACTGAAAAACTATGTCCCTATTAATTAAGTGCCAATGGATTTAGCACAAGAGCACTAATTGGAGACACTAATGAAATTAACTAAAATCAAATACATTTTAATGGTTTTTGTGGAGAGGGGAAAACTGGAGTACCTGGAGAAAAACCTTTCGGAGCAGAGAAGAGAACCAACAAAGTCAACCTACTGTACATGTGATGCCGAGTCTGGGAATCAAACCCAGCCCACATTAGTGGGAGGAGAGTGCTCTCACCACTACTCCACGGTCCCTGCTCCATCACTAACAGGAAAATCAAACATTAATTTTGATTGAAAAAGTTATGACTTGAAAAAATTGTTCAGGGTTAGACAGGAGGTACTGCATCATGGTAACATTTTTAAGTCTCTTCCAGTAGTTTCAGTAAGTATTGACAGCAGACAAAAAGCATTGGCTACTTTTCCCATTTACTGACCTAAGTTCTTTCAAACCTAAGATTAAAATTCATTTGACAACGACGACAGTCATAGGTTACTCCACTCAAACCAAATTCAAATTTTATTGAAGCCCAAACTCTTCTTAGTTCTAGCTTCTTGATATCGAATGATGTAAAATGCAAAATGCACATGGATACCTTCATAATTTCAGCTATCTTTATCCACTGTTCCTGGCTGGGATCAACTCCGGTGGGATTGTGTGCACATGCGTGAAGCAAAATGATTGAATTCTCGGGAGCACTCTTTAAAACAAAAACAGGCGACAAACCACTTTGCACAGCTCCAGAGAGTTTTCATGCAGCATAACACTATTTAACACTTCCTAAAGAGAATCATATACCCTTAGTTCCAGACAACAAAGGACATTAAACTGCACCTCAACTACCTGGCCCAAGTTTTTGGAAGGGTGGATAGCGCTATCCATCGGATAAACACTAGCAAACCCAATATTATTGAATTATCCAGTGGATCTATAGCACAATCCACCCTTCGAACAACTGGGGTCTGAAATCTTCCAGACCGAAAATACTGGGAAGTTCAACAACTCTGTATGAGAGCACTGTGCAGCACACACCATCAGGGGTTCAAAGACCCAACAATGCAGTAGTAAGAAAGTACTAGTTATAAAGTAATGGTAATAAAGTTAGTACATGTATTTTAAGGCATTATGACACCAACACAGTCACTCAGTCACTGAATACATAGTATTAAAGCTAATGTGAACATGAGTCTGCATGTTCTTCCTTTATTCATCAGGTCAGGCCTTAATTGAGCATAATCTGGTGTTTTAATCCACGTCTTGACCAGAAGAATGACATAGGGTTTCAGAAAACCGAATAGAATCTTATTACTACACAGGTACATGTAAATGTAGTGTTATACGAAAATACCTCCAAATCTGCGCATAGACCATCAAAATCCAATGACTTTGTTGCATTGTCAAAGTAACGGTATTCCTTGATGTTCTCTGCTTCGTATCCAGTGGCTAAAAGCATCTTTTTGTGATTTCCTAGGAAGAAAATCAATACAAGAAGTCTTCTACATGTACAACAGCAAGCAACAATCATTTTTAATAATTATAATAAAATAAAGAGAAGAGTAGACTGAAATAAACAACTCAAAATACAGGTGTGAGAAGTAATAATTTCACAATACTCCTCTGTGAATTTAAAGAGTATCAGTTTAACAAACAGATTCCATGTTGCCGTGCCACTGTTCAGTAATACACAATGGATGACGTCAAAATGTGGTAAGAACAAAAAAAGTGGCCCACGAGGTGGCAGCCAAGGGTGTCACTGATGTTCTTACCACATTCTCATGTCTTTTGTGATCTGTCACTGGACAGACACACAGAAACATGGAATCTTGTTATAAAGAATTAAAAGTTCTTGATGATTACGTCAGCTACGCGCGACTGTCCTCTAATACATCATAGGTGAGAACCAACCAAAATGTGCGCATTATTGAGCTTATTATATAAATGTATGTAGTCATGTACGTTGCTTACTGCCCATCAATGATACTGTATCACCAATACAACTGTGAGCAGTGAGCACACATGTCATGGAGATGGACTGACTTCCTGTCATGAGAGTTTTGCCTTGGTTTTTGTTTGAAAACATTACTATCCTTTTGCACCCTCAAGTTGCTACCCCAAATGCCAAAAACAAAAACTGTTACAATATCAGTGTAGCAACATAAGCCATGAGTTATCAATAACTCATGGCTTATGTTGCTGCACTGATATTGTTTTTGTTTTTGGCATTTGCTTTTGAACACTGCTTTGGGGTTTTCATTAACAAAAGACTTTTGCTTGGCCTTCTACAAGGACAAAAAAAGCACCTAAGAGAGCCACCCTCTATAAGAATTAGAATCCTGTCTAAAATGAAAGGAGATAAAGAACAAAATATTAAGCCTGCTTCCCACTTGTGCTATAAGCGCAAGCACAAGCATACATGTAAGAAAAGACTTGTGGGAATGGGCGTGAAAAAGCCATTATGAACACAAGCTGTTTTTTCCGCTTGTGCAAATCTCATGCTTGTGCATGTTTCACCTCTGGGCACGGACGTGAGATAAGCACAAGCATAAGCCCGATGATTCTACCAATCAGAGACCATTACTGTCAGTTCCTCATCTGCCATTTTGGGATAGTTCCAGAACTTCTCAGACCTTATCCCGCTTGAGTATTGGCTGACTTTCCTTGCTTTTTTCACATGTGAGAACATTGTGTGCTTGTGCTTGTGCTTGTGCTTATTACACAAGTGGGAACTGGGCTATACTGACAGCGTGTTCAAAGCAATCTGCTTAAAAATGTACACTGTGACAATACAACTGATAAATGTGATAACAGCTACAGTAACATTATCAAAACACCCCTTAGACCCCAAAGACCTTTAAGACCCTAAGACTCGAAAAACAAAGAAAGTAACCTAAAACCCTCAATTTGGCTAACCCTACATGTAGGCCGAAAAACCAACTTTACGCCTAGTTAGGCCTAGGGTTAGCCAAATATTATTGAGGATTTTGGGTCACTTTCTTTGTTTTTGAGTCTTAGGGTCTTTGGGGTCCTAGAGGTCTTTGTCTTCAAGACATGGTGACCCCATTATGACATTAATGATGATGATGATGAAAAACTAATTGATGATGGTGGAGCCTTACATGTAAGTAGAGGGAATGTTATATGGGATTAATATTAAACAGCATGTAACCTTTGAAGTATTCATTTGGTGCCCAAAAGACAACCATTTTTTTTCAGATTCATGTCACTCTAAAGAGATTCAAATGACGTGAATTGCAAATCCTAATTTAGTACATTTTAAATACCGGTACACAATGAGAAAATATATATTCATGGAAGCATTTTACATGTAGTTTAGACTATCTTATAATATAGGTACTGTTTGAAGCTTTTATTACAAGTAAAAATGTATGGTATCCCAATAAACAACCCTACCCTGCAGTATGGTTGCAAACAAAACAACAACAAACTTTATTTAAGAACAAGAAATGCAAAAACTTGAACTTAAAACCCGCAGGTAGCAAATGCTAATCAAGGTGGGCTCAAGGAAAGTTATCAAAAAGAGGAAAAGAAATAACAAAAGTTTCAATGAATTTTTTAAGACACCAAGATACACTCTAGAGTTTGCGTGTTAATTGGTTGCATGTTAATTGTGTATCAGATTCCCTTAAATTTTGATCATAATGTTGATTACTTTAAATGCAGTAATTAAAACAAAGTGAAGCTTACCCCAAGTAGGTTTAGACACATAAATGACCTCTGATCCATAAAACTTTTTCAAAAATTGCATTCCAAGGCGAAGACTTCCTGTGCCAGAAATTCCCTGAACCCCACACACCTGTTATTTACAAGAAACATGCTATAATTATAAGTGTCCCATTATTGCGATTGCATCGGCCACATTTTGTTTTTAAGACTTTTAAGACATCGCAAAGACTAGGTTTGTAAAACAAAAGCCATTGAGGAGATCCGTTGATACTGTTGGGCAAATTATCATTATGAAGAGAAGTGACACAATGTGTCCCAATGACCCGTTGTCTGACATTTGCAGACTGCAGACTGCCTACAAATAGCACTCTCTGATAAACATTGTTTAAGTCTAAGCACCCATTTCAAATAGCGCTGATAAACATTATTTAAGTCTAAGAATCCATTTTAAATGGTTAGCTTTCAATAAAAATTAGAATTGTGATTTAGGGTTAGTCTGCAGTCTAGAGTCTGCAGTCTGCAAATGTCAGACACCGCCAATGACCACCCGTATGCTGAGAATTTCCCCTCCTTTTTGAGGGCTCTAAAGAACCACATCATACAAGTCATGTAATTGCAAATAACATTATTATTTACTAATATTGATATCACTTGTTATGAACAATTGTTTTAACACTCTTTTTCTATTGCATCAGTTTCACTCTCTAGAATGGGACTGATACATGTGAAATACATGTAGTGTGCTAGCTACTTTTACAAGCCATTACAGTAGCCATTGCCTACTTTTTCAGAGGCTTCGATCATGCATGTGTGGTGTTTTCTTTTGATAAATAAGACACTTGTTTTGGTCAGTAACTTGTTCTTCTAAATGCATTTTATAGCTTAATGTAAATAAGCAGTTCAGCAAGCCATTGACCCTGTTACTACAATGACATTAATTAAAAAGACTGGATTTAATCACAGGTTGAAGGTTCTTCAAAACGTAATTGCCAAAGGTGATAAAAATATACAAGTCATGTGAGCATTTGCACAGAACAAATCCTTTTACTTTTCCCTTACTGATCAATTGCATATCAATGATATCAGGCTACTGTCTTTTAAAACTGCCTAAGCAGGGCCTGCAAAAAGGCTGCCTGATAGCCCAGGGCTAGTGGAACGACGTTTCAGGCTAGTGCTTCCTTATACATGTAGCGGGTTGCCCGACGGGCAAGCATCAATATTTGAACACAAGTGTGGCATTATTGGGGTTTTTTTTCTGATGCAAACTTCTGAGCAGACATAAGTGTTTAATTAGCAGACAGTTCGAGAGAGAAAAAGAATACAAATCTTTTTGGGGCTTGCTCCTCAGAGACTTCAGCTAGTAAGATGAAATTACAGCTTGCCCAAGGGGCAAGATGATGCTTGGAATTTCGTCTCATCCTACCAAGGGCAAGTGGGTTTATAAGAGTGGCAATCATTTTTTTTTTCTTTTAAGAAACTTAAGGACGTTCGCGCCCAAAACGTTCCCACGTACAGATTTTTTTAAAACTTGCCACGCAGAAAGGTAATGACCTACTTTTGCCAAAAAGGCAAAAAAAATGGGGGTCACCGTGCTTGTTTTCGAGATCATGAGGTGCAGTTTTAGAAGATTGCATTACTTTACGACGATCTTAGCTTACAACTGTCAGCAATAAAAAAACTACATTAGTGAAATTTAGATCAGGTAAGCGTACTCAGTTCAACATAACTAATATAACTAAATTAACCTTTGCAGCTGATGTCTTTTTCTGAGGTGAAATAGACCTTGAAAAACGAGACATATTAGTCTAAGAAAGAAAACTTCGGTCGCACGAGAGCATAAAAGGCCAAATATTTGTAACTTCTCACGTACAGATTTTTTTTGTTTTTTGTTAAAATGGACAAAATCAAGAAAGGAAGTGATCTACGGAAAGAAAAATGGGGGTCACCGAGCATTCAAGAGAGTAAAATCGCTGCGAAGTTCTCAAAGCGATTGTTTATTCGCACTGTCACGCCATTGCGTGACATTTCCGAGAAGACCTGGGTCCACAGCTATCCCATGATGCCACATACTTTCGCGTTCTATTCTTGTGGAAAATTTTTGCGCCTTTAGCATCGTGTTTACCTGCATGGTCTGCGATGAATGACGTGTGCGTGACATGCGCGAAAAAATGCGCAGTAGCAATGGGCGCGAACGTCCTTAAGGAAGTTCGAGGACATGTATATGACTCGGCCCAAATTTTACACAGTCAGTTATGTATTATTTAAAACACACTTTGCCAAAAATGGAAAAAAAAAAAAGCAAAAAGTACGATCATATTACTTGATAAAATGGAAACTGTATACAAGGAAAAGTCAAAGTGGAGAAGCTTGATTTTAAAGGAGAGGAGACCCTGGATACCATGTTATTCATACAAAACAATTATCATAATTTGTCATGGCCTGGGATGCTCCTGTTTGCAGTCTCATCCCACGTTTACGAATAAATGTTAATGATTAGCATAATGATTTCATTATCAAATTAGATTTTACAATAATCATTATGAATATTTAATACTTCCTTATTACACGTAATTTTTTTTATTCTGACCAAGACAAGCTTAAAATGCAGGTCGGAAAAGCAGTACCCACAAAGATTTTGTGTCATTACAGATACACGAATTAGAGTTTAGACTTTGTCTTCAAGGTACATTACTTAATCGATTTGTGACACCAATCGTTAATATTTACAGCGTAATTATCGGAGGAGCACCGTGTCTTCAATATGACTGTACAAGCCGCAGACTTTAAAGCTTACAATGTATAAGTGAACACAAAAATAATTTGGCCATACTGTAGCCTTAGAGAGTCTAAAGGATTATCACAGTTTAAAAACGACCTTTAAAGAGGCTGTTTCCATTTCCAGGGTGATCCTTCTGCTTGTCACGAGCCACGCGATGCAATGAAACCATGGCAGATGTTGAATAAATTATTGTGCAAATACATGTGACTGTTTACTTTTTATAACATTTTTAGCCTTCAATCTCCAAAAGACCTGATAGAATCCCAGCCTTTCAAGTGAAAGACTGTGTATACATACCCTGTTCTCCACTATAGCGGGACTGTCCGGTCCTAGAGCAAGTTTACAGGCAGCATCTGTGAATAACTTCAGACCATCAATCGGCAAGTACTCATGGTTCAAAATTTTGTCTGCGATTTCGTCAGCGAGCTGTTTTTCCACGTTCTTAACAACATCCAAGACCATCGGCTTTCCACTGTCGTCTCGATATGCTATAAAAACATGACGAAAGATGGAAAATCGGGTATAAATTGTAAATTATATCACAAACTGTGAGATTGACCATAATCGGTGGGATTCAGTATATCTCCACTGATTCCTCGACATAATTAAAAATTTACCTCCTATTCCCAAGTTGACTTTCTGAGGATGTTTATCATCATTATAGTTTTGATTAACATGAAAAACATGATCAGTTGGGACAAGGGGTACGTCCTTAAATATCGAAATCCCTGGCATCGTTGTGCAATAGACTAAATCCGTCGCAGATACCTAGAACCCAGAGTCCTTCGATCGTCCCGAGTCTGTCCGAAATTCGACCGAAGTATTATCGACATGATCATGACGTCATAACATGTATACAACATTGCACATTGCAAGGAGAGTCGCATCAAGAAGAAGAGATTAATCCGTTCCTCATGTAATCAAATTTATGGTATCAGAATTTAACAATGGGATTGTTTGGGAAAACTCCTCAAAAGACGCCGAAGGAGCAGGTCTGTTTGATTTATTTTGTACTTGTAGCAATGATTATTCGTAGGCTATAAAGTTCCACCTACGAACTGAAATTTAGAATTTTTGGCACAAAGCTCAATTAAGTTTCTTTAGTTTGATAAACTTTTCAGTTTTTATGTGAGTAAGTTTAATGAAGCCATACGGAACTTGGGAGACTTTTAGGGGACCATCTATCTATCTACATGTACCATCCATCTTCATCTGATCATAATCGTTAGTTGCACTAATATTTGGTATGAAGGGAAACATTTGGAGGTGGTGACCCAAGGTCACTTTGTCTAAATACCTGCAGCTGTGGGCCATAAGTCATCAAATATCAAATATCATAATCTGCCAGAAGCACATGGGAGTAACTGCAGAACACCCTGCCATTTTGAAGCTGCACCTCTGAACAGGCTGGATACGCGGATACGCAGTCGAAAGTACCACCCCTCCCCAAGTAAACTTCTAAGTAGTATGTTGTGAAGTGGATACGCGGATACGCGGATACGCAGTGGAAAATACCACTCCTCCCCAAGTAGACTTCTTGGTATATTGTAAAGTTGATACTCGGATACGCAGATACGCAGTCGAAAATACCACTCCTCCCCAAGTAAACTTCTAAGTATATTGTGAAGTGGATACGTGGATACGCGGATACGCAGTCGAAAATACCACTCCTCCACAAGTAAACCTCTAGGTATATTGTGAAGTGGATACGTGGATACGCAGTCGAAAATACCACCCCTCCCCAAGTAAACTTCTAAGTATATTGTGAAGTGGATACGTGGATATGCGGATATGCAGTCGAAAATACCACCCCTCCCCAAGTAAACTTCAAGGTATATTGTGGATTGTTCCTTTAGGAATCATCCCATACAGTACATGTACAATGTATTTGTGAAAGCAGTCACCCAGTTTCCCATTTTGCATTATCAATGCCTTTGATGTGATGTAGTTACAGGTACCAACTACCAAAAATGTTACAAGCACTGCATGTTTCAGATAATCATCATTCATCGTTGTCTCAACCCATTCACTTGTCAGGCATCCATGGCCAGGAATTGCCCCCAGTTGACAAGTAAAATTGTCTGGCATTAGACAGAGTAATCTGTTAAGTCAGTCACTCGCAGGAGTCAGTGGGTTAAAATGACATAGCCTTAATGTTGTTTTAATATCCTGTGCTGTAAAAGCCATCAAGTACTCACTGTGAGCATATACATCGTATGACTTCATTTGTTACTGTTGTGCAGGTTCAGGAATGGTGTAGAGGTCTTAGGAAAGAAAGCAGAAATCTGGACAGACAAATAAGAGGTTAACTTTAAGTCTTGATGTGCAGTGTTTGTAATGAAATTAATGTCATCATAATTATTATTATTATACATTGGTGTCACCAGCTCGATTTTGATTGGCTATAAGCACGCAGCTAATTCTTGCTTGCTCTGTTTCTCTTATGTCATACCTACAAACGATAGATTTTATACAATGTATATGTAGAATTGACGTCATACCTACAGACAATAGTTTTACGCATGCAGAAGTGACGTCACCTAACACACTAACCAGCTGTTTGATCAGTTTTGTCATGGCAGAGCTCAGCTCAGGAATATGCGTAATAAAACAATTATTGAATTCTGTTTTCGCATGTTAGCGATAATTATCAAGGCTCCAGTTTGTGTTATCCGCCTCAGCCTTCGGCTTCAGCAGATAACACAAACTTTGGCCTTGATAATTATTGCTAACATGCTCAACCTCATCCAATGGAAGGACAGCAGTAATGAATAATATTGTGTGGTTATAAGTTACAGTGAATACTAAAAATATTATTATTGTTATGGCTGTACAATACCAATAGTTATTATTGCTGGAAGTATGACCTGTAATTGCTGCTGCAGTGAGTGAGCTTGAAGTGAACAAATGAGGCAGTTCTCTGATCGGGAGAAGAACACATTTTTCTTTGAAATGTAGGGGATTGTGTTCAAGAGGCGCAAGGAATTGTAGTTATGCATGAATGGAGGAATTACGATGCGTGGTATGATCTTGTTTAAACAGCCGAAGATTAGAGGCGGCTCTGTTTTTTATTTCCCTTCTCCGTTCCTCAAACTTTTGAAGGTTTCACTGGCATGCAACAAAAAATAAATTTGAAATCATTGAATGAAAAACGCCAAGAACTTCGAATATTTTTTATGGGGAACAAATCTTTTAACCAGTCCTCTCCAATTCTCAAGCCTGTGCGGTACATGGTTTCTGAGTTATTTTTTGTAGAAGCGTTTCATGAAACTTTACAGAAATGTTCATATGGAGAAGCCATGTGGTCCACCAATATGCATATGGTGGCTGGTAATCAATAAAAACTTCTGGGGTTCACTTTGCGATGAAAGCGCTTACTTTTGATGCTCGTGAGATGAAATGAACACATCTCCTAATGTACTTGAAAGGCTCAAACTGCTGAAATTTATGGATAGGCATCTTTTTTCAGCCAAATACATGTAGCTGTGTATTATGGTGTCACGCAAGGTGACAATTATTTGGAAATTCAAAATGCTTTATTTTCGAAATGAAAGACGTCATGGAACTGGAAACTTGAAAAAGATTTATCTCTAGGTCATCTTCAACCTCCTTTAATAGATAAAAATTCAGAATGCCTTGCGATTTTGATTTTAGAATTTTTAGCCATTTGTGAAAACCATCTATTGTTTTCTTTCTTCTTTTGAGTGGGCTCAAGAAGGAGGTCCAGTTGGAGGTCCAGTTTTGGGGTCCTTGTTTTGTATTGTCCCTGCTCAAAACCTATTATCCATTATACAGTCCCATACGTTTGCATATAACTAGTGAAATTGTGTTATGTGGTTTCCTATTAAGGACATTCCCGCCCTTTGCTACTGCGCATTTTTTCGCGCATGTCACGCACACGTCATGCACCGCAGACCACGCAGGTAAACACGATGCTAAAGGCGCAAAAAGTTTCCAGAAGAATGGAACGTGAAAGTATGTGGCATCATGGGATAGCTGTGGACCCAGGTCTTCTCGGAAATGTCACGCAATGGCGTGACATTGCAAATAGACAATCGCTTTGAGAACTTCGCAGCCATTTTACTCTCTTGAATGCTCGGTGACCCCCATTTTTCTTTCCGTAGATTACTTCCTTTCTTAATTTTCTCCATTTTAACAAAAACAAAAAAAATCTCTGCACGAGAAGTTACAATTATTTGGCCTTTTATGCTCTCGTGCGACCGAAGCTTTCTTTCTTAGACTAATATGTATCGTTGTTCAAGGTCTATTTCACCTCAGAAAAAGACATCAGCAGCAAAGGTTAACTTAGTTATATTAGTTATGTTGAACTGAGTACGTTAACCTGATCTAAATTTCACTAATGTAGCTTTTTTATTGCCGACAGTTGTAAGCTAAGATCGTCTTAAAGTAATGCAATCTTCTAAAAATGCACCTCATGATCTCGAAAATGAGCATGGTGACCCCCCATTTTTTTTGCCTTTTTGGCAAAAGTAGATCATTACCTTTCTGCATGGCAAGTTTTAAAACAATCTGTACGTGCGAACGTCCTTAAGAAAAGGACAGGTGCTTTAGGTTGAGAAGACAAGGTCAAAAAATAAGTTATACCCCTAGCCAACAACCATTCCTCACTCCATTTGAATATTATTTTTACTAGTGAGATAATTTGTTGTTCTCAGGGGATGAAAATTTTCACTGGCATTCTGCCCTTATTTCTATTAAAAAACTGAAAACCTGTTATCTAAGTAACAAAGCCTGCAAAATTAATATTTACAACGTGCTAACAAAGGATTTTCATTGACAGAATTTATCTGGTCAATATCTGTCAAATGATACACTACCTTTTGGAAAAGGTAATTTCTTGTAAGGAAAGAAGCCAGCACTATTTGCATATTTGTATAACATGTACAAAAAGCCTGTCCCCTGTGTTGGCACTAATACTGTAGTTTTATTGTGAAAATTTACTGCCCTGTAAAGTTAAGTTAACCATTTCATTTGCAAGATCGAAACATTCATTCTCCTACCTCATAAAACCATAGATTTCTTTGTTGGGTAGTCATGAGAATTTGTTTTTATATCAAGATCACACCTCTTATAGACTTAAGCAGATAATAATCTTCATTCTCAGCACCTACATGTATTTGACTGACATTTCGTTGAAATTACGTATGAGGAGAATTTACATACTGGTCACCCCTGGAAGTCAACAGGCTAAGGGTGAAATGAACAGTGGTTCTCCTAATCGGCTCCCACAGTCTAACTCTTGATCGGAGCCTTCTGCACAAAAGTTTTGCAACTGCATGATCTGAGTTGTTTTGCAAATTAATTTTATTGCAACTTTCATTGTGATTTATAAAAAAAATCTTTAGCGGGGTTGTCTGTCAGCCATCTGTCATTTTACTCTTTAGTTGGCAATCTGACAGCCGCACTTGCATCCAGAAATGCACGCCCAATTTTTATATCCAACACAAGTGTCCCTTTAAGTATAAGGCCGTTTTCTGTTCCTGTTCTAGCGATGACGCACATGTATTAAAAGGGTTAGCATTATTATATATATACAAGTGTATCTTGTGGAGTTAAATGCAACCCTGTTCATCTTTACTTGAGAAGTGGAACTTCCAGGGTCCTAGGGAACTTTATCAGTAATTGCCTGTATTCCAAGACCTTCTCCCATCCCCCATATGCCCTCTATCCGAGAAATTCCTCGTCATTTCATAAAATAGAGAAACGCCAGTTACACTTACAGTAACATGTTGCTCAGATTTTTGAAAAGCAGTGCGGTTTTTTATCATAATTTGTCATATTTGATATGCATTATAATATTATTATATTCAGTTGTCCATACATGATGTATATCTATTATGGCAAAATGTATTTGAAATAAGAAAAGGCCTGAAACTGAACTAATCATTATCTAAAGTAAAACCGCTTGATACCCCCCCCCCCCCCCCCTAAATCCGCCCCTGTACTACGTGCATTTTTGGACATGATTATCTGGAGAGCCAAAAGTCAATTAAGGGAACTGTTCACTCCTACTCATTCCACAGTGTGCATGTAATAGTGTTAATATAAAAAAAGAACTTTCTTTCAGCCATTCAAAGAGAAGAAGAAAAAGCAAAAGCTACCTTGAGAGATGCAGCAAAAAAGGGACAGAAAGATGTTTTGCCTATTCTTGCAAAAGAAATAGTCAGGTCAAAAAAGGCTGTCAGCAAAATATATGCATCAAAGGCTCAACTGAATTCTGTAGAAATGGGCATGAAAAACCAATTGGGTGAGTTATGTCATTAATAATGCCTTAAAGCCAAGGAGAAGTAAATGGCACAGTTGGTTATTAGTGCAGGGCCTCTGTGCAAGATGTCCCGAGTTCGATCCCCTAGTACCGGTAACGTCACATCCTTGCTTCGACTTCTTTCCATTCTGTGTAGCTTCAGGTAGCTTTAACGGAGCACTGAAGATGGATAGAGTGAGGTAAAATGAGTGCACCGTCGGCTTCCTGGGAGTTACCCTCTAGGGGGTAAAGGAACGTCCGGTATTAACTAAGGTGTACCTTTACCTCTATATACCACAAACTTTACAGATGACTTTATTAATACTCGTCAATCTGTGTTTTCACACTTACAACACTTTACTTACCTGCAAATTGTTTTACATAAAGAGTACGAGATACATTGACTTTTTGAAAAACTTGTTTTGTAAAAGATGTAAAGGCTTTTATAGTTATCCAGCTAGTTCACAGGCACCCCACTTTTAATAATCTGAAAGGAACAATTCAAACTTTAATAGAAACATGATTAAGAACCCTAGCTGGCAAGAAACAACCAGTTGGTTAAAGCGTGGTAGAATTGAATCCGGGACAACCGGAAACCACTCCAAATCAGGGGCCCGTTTCTCGAATGTCCCGAAACTTTACGGGCCATTTTCGGGTGTCACATTTCCTTTTGTATCTCAACGGAGAGAATTTAAGTCGTCAAACTCTACAGTCCTTTTTTCTTTTTGTTACCTTAAAAACATGTTAAAAGATCGGTTTTCCAAAACAAGCGGTTGGCAGTCTCGCAAATGGCCTTTCGGGCCCGAAAAGTTTTCGGGACTTTCGAGAAACAGGCACCAGAGTTTAGCACGGGATTTGAACCCGGGGAAGCCGCATGCAAACCCAACTCTCTAACAACTGGATCACGCCGCCTCCTGTGCATTGTGCATTCTGTGACGGCTGGGCAAATTTTCGTTACGTAAACGGTCGTTGCCATTTGGACGACACTTAGAACAATTTTCACTATTAAGTTTGTCCTTTGCAAATGATGAAAAAAATGCTCAATCTAAGACTAAATTAGGCCCATTTTAAACGCCGAATCTAATGCAAATGAGCGAAAACAATAGATTTTTTTCTCATTTGCATTAGATTCGGCACATGTAAAATGCGACGTTTAAAACGGGCCTTATCAGCGTATATCACTGAGAATTTAGAAGAAAAAAAAACTTTGGGGAAAAGTTTAGGGAAAAAAATTAGAAAAAAATGAACTTGAGTTGGATAATAGACATCGAACTCGATTCAATGGCTGAGGAGCGAACGCACGTAACCACTACACTACCAAGACAACCACTCCAAACATCGCAATTTTAAAGTCTATTAAATGAATTATCCCTAATAACTTATTGAAAGCTAACTGTAACCGAATAAAACTCTTGGTTACTAAGAAATGGCATCGATCGTTCACGAAACGGAAATTAGCGATGGTTCCTTTCCAAAACAGGAGTTCTCCGCATGGCTGGTGCACTGGAAAAAAGCACAGAAGTGATGAGAACTATGCAACAGTTGGTCAAAGTGCCAGAAATTCAGGCCACAATGCAGGAAATGTCAAAAGAAATGATGAAGGTACCAGTAATATAATTAAGAACTTTAAGGCAAAATGGTAATACTGGACAACACCCTCAGTAAATATATCATGCATCCATGTATAATAAGCAAGGTTCAGCCATGTCATTCACATTTTTGTTCAGTGAAAATAGTATTCAAGAATGGTTGTACAGTCACTAATATCTTGTACAAATGTGTTTTCAAGGCTACAGTGAATAAGAATAATTTTGTTGCAATTCGTACAAAATTGTGTTTCTGCTGTGATGCCCAGACAGCGAACCTAAATGGAATGGAAAAATCTTTCTACAGCATATCCGGCAATGAAAGGAAAACTCAAAAGGGTGTTATCAAATATTCAAAGAAATCGGGAAAAGCTGGAGAGCAAATGTGAAACAATTTACTATATCAAAAACGTCACTCATGCTAATATTAGTTACATGTACCTGAAGACTGTCTTGGTTTAATTCATCTACACTGTATGGATTGATTTGTATAGGGAATCACGTGGGGCCAAGTAAAATTAAAGATTAATGATCTGAAAATACGTGTGATTAAATCACACGTATTTTCAGAAGTTGCAAAAATTGCCCGTGAGCGTCAATGAACTGTAAAACGCACGAATCAGCTGTCGAGTGAATGAAAGTGTATTTTTGTATAACATTGCGAAAGCAATGAAACCAACCCTGCTTTAAAATAGTAACAACATTTATTACATGAAAATAATGAAAGTAATTTTGCCTGGGGCAATTACCAAAATTGATGAAAAATGCCCTCTGTCTCTGCCAATCAGCATTTGGTAATTTTGCCCTCTATGTTGTAATAGCGTTTGCTGCACTTTTGACAATTTTGCGGATGCCAACAGGGAAACTGCAATATTTGGTATCCGTCACTCAGACTTCTAAAGCGAAGCTGAAAGTAGCCGATAGTTGAGCCAAACCATCTGAAGAGTTCTGCATTTTCCTGGTTCATCAAGCACTTTGGTTTGACGATTCCCAAACTGAAATGAAAAGTTGGAAATACGATTTCAGTCAGTACAGTAGTTGTAGTTGAGCAACTCGGGGGCGGATCCAGGATTTTTCTTGAATTGTAGGCAACCGAGAACGTGTGACAGATTTGTACGTAATAAGCGCGGAGCAAACGTCAGCACCTCAGCTAGTCAAACTGGTTTTCTACTGTACAAATATCATGTCGAAAAACCAATGATTTTGACCAGGAGTTCTTTTCAGAGCTCAAAGAACCCCTGGTCCAACCCTTGCTAGTACATATTTTGTTTGGTTGCGCTATTTGTAGACAGAGACGGAGACGACAAGAACTTTTCTCTGCAAATGAACGGGAAACTTTTGTGGGAATGGCGGAGGTTAGACGGAAGTTTAAGGAAACTGTTTTCGATCCTCCAAGCAAACCTACGCGTCTTTGGATATGCACTGGAGGAAACAGCCTTTGATCGCTTCTCTCATTTATTGAACGTCAGGACAAAAACGAGACCGGGCTTCCTCTACGCGAATGAGGTCTGGATCAGGACTTTCGAAGTCCTCTTTCATATCTCTTCTGGCAAGTGGGCTTTTGGTTCCCAAGTGTTTTTACTGGAAGAGTACCCCTGCCACTTAACCATGAATACAGGCTTGCCGTTTTGGATCCTTTTGGCGACTATAGATTCAGCTTAAAATACACCAAGAACCTCGAGTTTTGGATCACTTATTGCCCCGGCTCGTGGAATTAAGACGCTACAGTCAAGGCTCTTGTAATAGGGCTTTGGTGGACGACAACGCTTCTCCATGTTAACAGCACTGAGTGTGGTTGCAATTTGAAGGTCAATGGAGTATTTATGATGTTAAACGATGCGACAAAATTCAAACCCCGGCCGGCCTTGTTTTTAAGCTCTGAAAACTTACCCGCTGCTAAGATCATTCGCATGAAAACAAACTGAAAAGTCCAAAGTATCCAAAAATATAATCAAAATGAGAAAATAGTTGCCATTCTTTCTCATTTGTCGCTTCCTTGGGCTCTCTACGCTCGCTCGAACGACTGTATTATCCCAGAATCGTCACAAACCCTCGCTCGTGCAAAATTTGTGTCGAGAAGTTAAGACATTTTTGCCGTATACAGGACGCGCATTTACCCTTTGATTTCACAATCGTTATAGTTCTTCGGTCGCATCAAGGTGGTTGATAAGTTAACGGTGGTTAACTTCCTAATTGCAAATGATCAAACAAGGATATGTTGTTATGTTACTTTACTGAACGAAATCAATCCAAACTTATGCATTACATAATTAAAGTAACAAACCTTGTATCTTTTTGTCTCGTTTACAGGTATTGCGCGCAAATGTCTGATTTTAGTGAACAAAAGAGAAAATAGCAGGCAGTGTCCATTGTTTGTATTGCCCGCCAACTACATACTAATGCGCATTGGCACGCGTGCATAGCAACCAATGAAATACATTCTTCTTTCGCGTCTATTAATAATAACGAGCAATATGACAGTCCTGGGACGTTTCTTGAACTGTAAGTAAATGTCCCGAGAAAAATAGGCATTCTGCCCGATGGAATATGTGTACTGGTCTCGTGCGTTTTCTGTACAGTAACTAATACAGATTGATAATAATGTAACATTAATTTCATGTTTGCTGTGCTTGCGCTGCTTCCAGGCAGGAATAATAGAAGAGATGTTAGAAGACACATTTGAGTCAATGGAAGATGATGACTTGGAGGAAATTGCGCAAGAAGAAGTTGACAAAATTTTGTTTGAAGTGACAAAAGGTGAAAATACACTGTACACGTACAGTAGGTTCTCAAATGGCTGTATCATTTGTATGAAAAAAACCGTTTGCTTTGTTGAGAAAACAAATGAAAGGATTAACTTTCAGAGAAAAAAAAGGAGTACTTGTTAAGGTGAAGTTTCCCCTATACAGCTTATCTTTGAAGGTTTAGTGCTAAATGGAAATTGTGATCCTCGAACTTACATGGACAATAGACCTCTTTACCGATACGGCGGCCAGTTTGATTTCTATTGTTTCGAATAGCTATTATGGGATGCCCAGGGGGGGGGGGGGGGGGGGCAAACACACATTAATTTGTCCCCTGAGCATCCCATAATG
>NC_090874.1:23425412-23430412 GCF_036669935.1 Montipora foliosa | reverse complement strand
ATTTTAGAATAAGCGAAAGAAGTGGAATTTTGAAGCAAACGTCATAGGGGTTAGATTCTCATACGTAACAAACAGACCAAATAAAAGTACTGTTATCAAACATTTAATGACTGCCTGCTCTTTTTTTTCGTGAAGTTGTTCTTTCTTCGTGTTTGCGAATTCGCCGAAGCGCTGCAAAGTGTATATTTTCTTCCTTTCCTCTATAGAGAAGATATCTGTTCACAAGCATTGCTACTATGACCATTTTATTTTCCTTTGGATTTCAAAACTACGTTAATTAAACAGAACCAATGAAGTTTTGAGCCTTGATTTCAGACACCTGTTAATTTTAACAGGGATATTCCCGTTTTAATGGTCCGCAATAGGCCATTTCCGAGTTCATGTCTGCCTCCTCTTCAAAGCGAGTTTAAGTGCGAAGTTTTTGTTATGAAGATTAGGTCGTGTTCCATTGGGATCAACCGTTTCAACCACAACCGGTTTAGGTTGAAGCGGTTGAGGTTTCCCAATAGAACACTTTTCCAACCGTTTCTCGGTTGAAACGCGTTAACTCCTGGGAGTAGTTATTACCAGACTTCTCAGCGGTTACAAGTTGAGGGAAGCAACACGGTAGGAGCCCGCGGTCGACTTTAAATGGCCCGCGTAGACGACAGCGGTCGCTGCCAATGCTTTCTCAACCGTTTCAACCTAGTTTGATGCCGGTTGAAAAAGTTGATCAACCAAAAACGGTTTTTTTCGGAATAGAACACTAAAAAACCCAACTAGCCCAAAGCAACTAAACTGAACGGTTGATCCCAATGGAACACGACCTAACTTAGTTTTCATTCCTACGTAAAGTAGAACTAATTACCATCACAGAAACTTCGCACTTAGACTCGCTTTGAAGAGGAGCCAGACATGAACTCGGAAATGGCCTATTACTAACTTTAAAATCTTGAGAGAGCTGGATCGAGAAGAAAATGACGTCAAAGACTCCATAGTTTAAGAATGCAATGCGTGTGTACAATGCAGAATTATTCTCCGTCGTATAATGCTACGCACTGCAGGATTCATTATGCACATTTCGCCACTAGTTTCCAGGCCATCAAGGTTCAAAGCAATTGTTGTGCAAATCTCCCCCTAATAAAAGGGTAGTGTGAAGCATGAGAAGTGTCTTTTTTTCGCGTGCATTTCCAGGCCGCGGTTGTTCGTACATGTTCACTATGTCGAATGAAGAAGGAGAACCTTCGGCTCCAGCCGATCAAGAGACGCGTTTCTCTAGCTTGGAAGCCAAACTGGATGCCTTGTCATCAAGTTTTGAAGCTCTAGCTCACAAGTTTGACGCCCGGTCGAGCGCTAGACCAACTGGGTCACAGAAGTCAGACCTCGAAGAAGATTTACGGCTGGCGGAAAGCGATGACGGGTACGACCCAGCAGAAAGTGTCGTCAGTCATAAGGACGAAACGGCGGATCTTCCCTACGAGGACCTTTTTAAGGACTGTCGGTAGTTTGGTCTCGTTTGAAACCTTATTTGTTTCCTCTTTTCAGCCTACTGGGCAAAGTGTTGCAGAAACTGAAAGTGGAAGAAGTTCCAAGCGCGGTTGTGATAGCTTCTCCTATGTACTGTAGATGGCATCTGTTGCATTGAATCATGTAGATAACTAAAAACCTTATCTACATGATTCAATGCAACAGATGCCATCTACAGTACATAGGAGAAACTAAACGATGTTTAAAAGACCGTTTTAATGAACACCGCCGCACTTTAGATAACGCGAACACCAAATCCAAACCTACTACAATCGCAGAACATTTCCTCTCCTCTCCCCACAACATCTCCAAGGACATGCAATTAATTCCTATCGAAAAAATATTAAATAAAAGAGACTATATCCGTAAGGCCAGGGAAGCTTTTTTAATTTCAAAAGGCAGGACAATTGATCCCAACGGTCTTAATTCCGCGCCATGGTAGAAGTCTTGGGTAAATAGCCTGAGACGACATGTGGTTACTAGCAAAGTACTGAACCCAGAAAGATTGAAGAAAATAAAAGGGAATCGAGAAACATTGGCTTCTGGGATGACATGTTGATCATGCAACTTCTTTCCACCACAAGTGTAAACGTGCACTGACAGCATCTGACTGCTTTGTAAACAAAAGTTGAAAGCCGAAGTTAAACCTTGTCCGACAGGGTTAGTAACTGGATGGGCGACCTAAGAAATATATCACTCAGTAACAGAAGCATCGGACCGAAAATTCTATTTTAATGCTATCAAATGCAAACCAAGCAAGATACAGATTTTGTTAGCTTGCTTTATGCAAAACAATTATCGATGTAAAAGTAAATAAATATGGATACACAGTTTTTAAGAAGAGCAGAAGGAAGTTTCAGGACGGTCGATCCAGAATAAAATATTTTGGGGGTCATTTTGTTGAAACTCAAGCACGCTTCCAACGAACCTGTTTATTTTCGTAACTTATGCTTTACCACAAAAATTCTCCCCGTATCACATTTCAACACATGTATGCAAATTTGCTAAGCTCGAAAATTACACAACATGATAAATTTACAAAAGCTGGAAATTTCACAGAAATATTTTCCAGCGAAACATTTATTGAAACAAGCAACATATTTGCTATAAGAGGCAAGAAACCCTTCCTATTTCAGTTGCGTGCGTGCAAGCGAAACACACAATCACAAAGCATATGCAATTAAATAAATTTCTGACAGTTCACATCAAACCCTTTTCGAAAGAACCTTGACCGTACATAATAAAGCACAAAAGAGACAACAAGCTTTCATTCAAATAATTTTTCACTGTCACATTTCCAATTTTTTTAACCTTTGCAGAGTTGAGTACAAAATAAAAGTTACTTGCCAGACCAACAGGCAAACTCTAAATAGATGCGACTTCAGTAAACACTGTGAGACACACAACAGAGATCACAGATCTACTTGTGGTGTTCGATTCCTTCTCTGTCTTTATTGCACCCGTAACTTACCAGAGAAATTTCCATTTGGTTTCAGTGTTGTACGTAACACCACCTTGGCGAAATATTAGAAGTACAGATTATTCCGATTTCGGCTCGACGGGCGAAAGATTCACGCTGTCGAAGTCCATTACTCGTCGCTTTTAAGATTCCAGATCTTTATGTTTCACCGCCTGTCTTGACGTTCCATTCTTGAGCTCCATATGGGTATATTTTCTTTAAACATGTACTAAAACGCCATTCACGTTACAATGACCTTCGACAGCATTACAGGTTAATTGTGCAGAGCAAGCTACGCATTACCCCAGCCCCCTCAAACCTAACAAAATACGCACAGAAGACTCTATGCACAAAGACACCACTTACAAGGGGAGTGACAGGCAAGACTTTTCCCGACACGGAAAAAAAAAAATAACAAAAAACCCACGAAGTTAAACACAGATTCCGACTGGGTTTGCCATACTGGCAACCCAGTAAAGAGCTGCTCATATATCGAGCTTGGGTTACCTGTGGTTTGACATATGATATCTGTGGTCCACACTGGTGGCTACGCAGTTATTCAAGTCAAGCATCGGCTGGATGTAAACTTAAGGCTGAGTGTTTATTTTTAATTTTCTTAGAGCTGCTTTTTTCTCTGTATTGCAATTTTTGGCATATCTTTAGAAGCTCTGATAAGGTTACATGATGCCTGGAGGACCTATGTCTAGAACAGAAACAAAAGGACTGAGCGAAAGAGAACGACAACGACAAAACAGAATACCAGTAATAGCTCATACTTAGCACACAAATTCTTTCCTTGGGCACTAAACCGTTTGTTATTTCATAGGCAGCCCAAGCTTGCGTCACTACAGACACCCGTTGAGAATTTAAACGCGTTATAAGACTTTATTTGTATGGGAAATAAAATACCGTCGATTATGAAGCCTAAAAAATGTTCAATTTAACGTTCATTCAATAAAAGGAATAAAAATGACTCACCTCTGGTGTATTCTTGTGCTTTTTGAAGCTTATTTTACCATTTCGGGAAGTCCGTGTTTTCAATGTTCTAAGACGAAGTCAAGGCTGCACACTAAGATTTCGACCGTTGTCAGCTCAGAGGCGTTTGCACCTCGAAAATCCATCCCAGCCGCGATTTTTTCACTCAAACCTAAAGCCACATCATTTGCGAACCTCCGTGAATGTTTCGTCGTCAAAAATCCCTACGCACTTGGCTGGAAATGAGTATTTTCTGCTTCGATTCCACGATAGCTGATGAATTTAACAGCTGCTGATAACCGAACAGGACACGGAGCTTGGTTCCGAAGTCAAATTAACTCCACCCGATGAGGTACAGTCATTACGTGACAGGGACTTCCCGAAACGGTAAAATATAAAGCTCCAAAAGGCACAAGAATACACCAGAGGTGAGTCATTTTTATTCATTTTATTGAATGAACGTTAAATTGAGCATTAGGCTTCATAATCGACGGTATTTTATTTCCCATACAAAGTCTTTAGGCTGGGACACACTAGTAGGCGACAATGCAAGTCGCAGCGACATGTCTCTGCGACAAATTGCTCCATGTGTACTACTTGCAAAACGACACGACGCCTGTTCGGAGCACATGCAGTGATCTCGTATGAGGGGAAATGTGAACTAGTTTTCTAATTCAATATGGCTGACCATATGACACTCTCTCATTGGTTCATTTATATTTTGTGGCAGCGACTTGTTGCCGGAAGTGTACACACGATGCGACAACGCTGCTTTAGCTAATTTTGTCGCTGCGATAAGTCGCACGAATTCAAACTGGTTTGAATTCGTGCGACTGATTGCAGCGACAAAATTCTGCCGCAGCGACAATGATTTTCATGAAATTAACCGTGTCACACAAGGCGATTTGTTGCGGCGACTTGTCCCCGCGACGTGTCGCAGCAACTTATCGCCTAGTGTGTCCCGGCCTTTATAACGCGTTTAAATTCTCAACGGCTGTCTGTAGTGACGCGAGCTTGGGCTGCCTATGGTGTTTTCAGAAGTTTAAAGCACCCAAACGTT
>NC_090874.1:23415412-23420412 GCF_036669935.1 Montipora foliosa | reverse complement strand
AAATTATTATAATATTATCTCATGGAAAAGATTTTTAAAATGACGTGTAAGGGATCCACATGCACACTTCTAAAATAATGACGTTGAAAAAAACTGAAGTGTTAAAAGTGTTTTCTCTACTTTTTCTTTGTCAAGTCCGAAAGGCTTGTAAGTTGAAAATTCATAAATTACTCAAAGAGGCTGCGCCTTTCAAGATTTCGTGTTACGTAAGTCGTCCATTTTATGGAATAGAGTAACTGGGACACTGATACAGTTGGCTATGATGCATTACTTATGTTATTTCCGTCCGTACTCTTGTATGCAGGTAGAAATTTCTTTTACATTCCATGGGAATACAGAAGCGGAAAGACAAGGAAAGGGTGAGCGGTTAAGTAAGTTCTGCGTTTGCTTGAAAGCAAACGACAGGCTTACGCTTAATTTCAAGTAGCTTCTGTCCTTTATATAAAGCCTGAAAAATCCCACTTTTCCGATCTTAGAACTGGTTTGATCGGTGGTGACTCACCAGCACTGAGGAAAGTAGAGAGTGACCTGAAATCATTTCATAGAGGTTACGGGGAGAAAAGAAAATTCAGCGTTTGTCGTCTTCCGGGTAGCCGCTTGATCTTGATATTGCATGATCATGATTCTATTGTTTGGAAAGGTTATTGAATCAAATTAAAAAAAAAAACATAATGCAACTAGGCTGGGCGAAGTATTCCTAACACGCAATGAATCAGTTTCCAAACTTTGTTTGTACACTGAACGAAAGATAAAATATACATGATAAATATAGTTTCATCACCATTCTCCGCAGTTGCGTACGTTTTTTTTCAATAGTTTACACAACGTGAATAGCTCGGTATGTTTACGAATCTTGCTGAGTAATATGTAATTGTTTGCAGGGCAATATGTCGCTGTCTGGTCTTCTCGTCTAAGAACGTGAAATAGACAACTGTAGTTCTCTATCTTTCCCTTTCCAACACATAGTTTTTCACTGAGTGCTGGTTCAGTAGGGAGTGTGTGTTTTCAATCCGCTGCGTCTTAACTACGAAACTATCCCGGTCAATATCACTTCACGCAAGTTCTTCACGCTTGGTGAACAAGTTTTTATGCATGATGCGTTGAAGTGTTTACTGAATATAATGCCCGGCAACTTGTTGTTTGAGTTTACGCATTGAGAAGGCTGTTATGACTGGGTATTCCTTCATTTATTCGTTTGTTTTTTGTTTGATTAATCGTTGCCTGAATTGGTCAGGGGCACCCAACGAAAATATAGTTCAAAACCACTTAAACATAGCATTTTTTAGTGTATTTAAACGGTAGATATAGGCATATTTTTATCCCCTAAAAATTTTTCATCTGTTCTGATTTCGTAGCTGAAAGTCTAATGGTCCGAAAATTATAGGGATCAAAACTTACCTTTTCGAAAATTTCAGCCAGAAAAAAAGGCTCCCGAAAATTGTAGTTGTCTTTTTTAGGGTAAAAATCAATTTAAAATGGGCAATTACACCGATTTTTAAATCTTCGAAAATCCCAGGACAGGCAGGCAAGCAAGAAATTTTACAACAAGTGTTCCGAAAATTCTAGATCTCAAATCGTCTTCCGAACAGATATTTTCCGTAAATTGACGTTGGGTGCCCCTGATTGGTTGATCGTTTGTTGGTCTTTTGTTTAATTAAGAGTCAGCGTGTATAGTCGATGGAGTCGAGACGGACAGTTTTCTCATAGCTTTTGATTTCACAAAGTATTATAATTGGACAAGAGTGATCAGTTAACAGTTTTTTTGCAGCGACTTTTATTTTTCGTTGTTCAGGGTTTTCTGTGTGTTTCCTTTGTCTTTTTGAGGAAAACTACACGACCCCTCAAGCATGTAAAAGGGAAAGGAACTTTATATAAGTGTCGCGATCGAGTCGTTCTAGCGCTAAAGCACTAATTGGGGACACTAGTTAACAATTAACACAAATCAAGTCAAAAATGTTGGTTTTTGAGGAGAGGGGAAACCCGGAGTACCCGGAGAAAGCCTCTTGGTGCAGAGTAGAGAACCAACAAACTCAACCCACATATGACGCCGAGTCTGGGAATCGAACCCGGGCCACATTGGTGGGAGACGAGTGCTCTCACCACTGCGCCATCCCTGCACCCCGCTTAAACGCTAATCGTATTTTTTAATAAAGGATTTTTACTTACGATTTTCATCTCTTTACACAGGAAGAGACAGGGACAGAAGATATCTTCCAGAAGATTATTACTATAATGGTAAGCAGACTAAAGAACAGAGCGCTTTAGGAAATGTTATTACGATTATTAGGAAATACGCTCTTTTTGAACGTTTAGGCTGAGATTAACCAGATTTTTACTGACGTACTAAGAACATGCCCAGGCAGAAAGTCAGTTACTAGTAAGAACGTCTTTATTTTGCTCATATGTTTTTGTTTTTGTGAGTAGTATAAATAAAGGTAAAAGAAAGCTAAAAATGTACTCGAACTGGACAATTAACTTAGGGACGTTTTCAGTTGACTTTAGCAATGTGGTTTTCTTTTACATCAACTGAACACTCAGTTTGTAGTGTAACTTGGTAACCACACAACTCAGAAGAACGTTTTCAGGCTCAAATCGCAAAAAAAATAATAATAAGAAGAAGAAAATAAGAACGCTGAGCCTCAACCCAAGAATTAGACGTTAATTGTTATTGAAAAGATTGTATCTAATCAATAACAATAGCGTCTGTGAAAACAAAAAGACAACATATGAAGACGGCGGCAGGCTATCTTGCAACCTCGTGCCCAGGACGCTTTTCCATGCCCACCCAAATCCAGGGAAAAGCGCCCTGTGGACGAGTTTGGCAATCCTGGAAATATTCTGGACGTGATAAATCAGTTTCGAAACCAAAAGTAGATCCCTTTTCCCGAGAAAGAGATCTTCTGGTTTATCCATAGCTCCTTTGAATGCAACTACTATTAAATACATTTTTAGCATGGAAAAATAATTGAAATTTCAACGGTCCAACACAACCTCGTTCCCAGGGCTTTTCTCCGCCGAGACGACGGAGAAAAGGCCATTGGGGAGAATGTAGGGCCTTGAGATGTGCTGCCTCATACGTCCTTCTTGTTTCAATCAAATTTTCTGTCTTGGATTCACAGCAGATTGCCCTCATACGGTGCCTTTAAAGATCGTCTGTCCAATTCTGCTGAAAGTGGAATGTACTACCTTGCTGCATTCGAGGGAGCAATGTCTATATCTTCAATCTCGCTGTGAGAAATTTGGTAAGTACTGGATGATGATCTAATGTGATCTCCGGTAGCCTGTTCCAGGCTCTCAGATAGTGGAGGCGAGGAACGAGAAGAAGCGAAGAAAATCAAGCGGGGACTGCGGGGAGGAGGGGAAGGACAGCCTGTAAGCATTCCTTTAACGGACCTATTCCGCCCACCTATCACGATGTCAAATTCTAGGTTTGCATCAACGTGATCAGACTGCCCTGTTGGTGTACAAAATAATAGAATGGCCCCACAAGTTTTGCATAATAATAGAATCATATTCAATCCCAAAAGGCATTTACTGGACTCGATCTACAAAAACAAAAAGATTGAATGAAAGCAATATCGTAGTATAGTAAAATTCATACCACAGAAGTTAAATCATTCGTTGCTTTTAATTTGCAAAACAGTGACGTGATAGAGCTCCTATCGGAGTTAAGTACTTCAAGAAATGGTAAAATATTACGGAGAAAAAATGATCGCAGGCAAGTTTATGGAACAACACTATGCAATTTTAACTCTCCAACTATAGTGCACCTTGCACGTAGTTTGAGATGGAATCCGTGTGCACTCGTTTGAAATCCACAATTTTTTTTAGCCTTTTCACCGTTTTGACTCAGTATTTTGGAGGACATTGTGGGCCCGAGAGCTCGAAGAAACATTTTGTCTGAGATGTAAACGACTGCGGTTGTTATAAAACTGATATTTGCAAAGGAAGATAACCGATTTATTTGCGCCTTGTGAAGTAGTAGCTGCATGCAAAACATACAATTCATTTAATGTGAAAATTGCTATTATTATTATTATTATTATTATTATTATTTGTTTTTTTTTGCAGAAAGTACTGTCACTCCTACCTCAACATCATTAAGTGCAACCTTTTCGGAAACCGCATCTTCAAGTCTCGTGATTACAAGCTCGGAATCTGTTTTAGTTTCAACTTCGAGAAGCAGTTCATCATCAGTATCACGTTTCCTCGTCGAATCATTGTTTTCAACTACCTTGTCTATATCTCAGACAAATACGCCAGTCATTGAAACTTTCTCAACTTCACTATCACTGGATCTTACGTCCACGAACGATATTTTTACGACATCAGCAACTCCACTACTTTCGTCTGCTTCTTCATCTAGCATAGTTACTTTTGTATCGTCCACTTCATCAAGTGCATCTGCGTCTGATGATGTAGCGTCTTCTTTGGATACATTAACAACAACATCAACAATATCACTGTCAACATCAGAATCTTTTGATATCACGTCTTCGAGTACCTCGATATCTTCTTCTGCTCCTCCTGTTCTAACGTCTTCAAGTGACGGACCGTCGACTGCTTCATCTAGTTCATCGTCTTCCCAGGCATCTCCTGCAACTGTGTCATTTAGTCAATCACCACCAGATCTGACGTCATCTACTGAGACATTGTCAACAACAGTGGCTACTCAATCAAGGTCCGAAGTTATATCTTCATCTAGTGTACTTATATTTACATCTTCAGTTTCACCAAGTACTTCTGCACCTCCAGATTTGACGTTTTCAACGAGTACATTCGTATCATCGACAGCATCACTTTCTGCATCCATTTCTTTCGATGTTACGTCTAGTGCCACAATATCTTCCTTATCGTCTCCTGAAATAACGACTTCGAATGGCATAACATCTACGGTTTCGTTAGGAGCGTCTTCCACTTCATCTTCAACATTTTCAACCGGGTCATTCAGTGCGTCAGTGCTGGTACCATCGTCGTCTTCAGTGGAGACTTCAGTGTTT
>NC_090874.1:23392912-23400412 GCF_036669935.1 Montipora foliosa | reverse complement strand
AAGAAGCATCAAAGAAAAAGACTTGAAAGCGATAAAAAGCCATGAAATTCAATGAGCGATTGCAACGCTGATGGCTACATAAAACAGAGTTGTAACTGACTAGCTCCTAGTTAACTTGATATCTCAGCAGTAGAGACGAGTGCAGGACAATATTACAGTCGATGGTTTTTCAGTGTTTGTTTTTACTGTCGCCAGACATGAGACACGTTTGCAACCACTGAAATTCACTTCGCGGCCATTTTTGAGTCTGTGAGGTATAAAGGCTTTACCTTTGCATTATCTTTATCCATTTAACCTCACACTGAATTAGAGGTTAGACGAGCAAAATCTTTTGTTTGGACATGGAGTGATATGGGTCTATTGACCCCCTTCTAAACAGTGATGATCATTCATTGCCTGCAACCCATTCTCGGTATTTTTACATGTCAGATATAAATTACATACCTCAATAATAAGATCTCCCGTTGACAAGATTCCATCTCTTTCGGGGCTGCTGAGATCATATTTGATTCTATCACGAACTTCCAAGGCAGCTGCCAACTCATCTCGTTCACGCATCAATGCTGAAACAATAAGATTCCTTCTAAATGGCCACAAACTTAACTTCCCATCCTCAAAACCAAGTGATATGGACAAGGCTAAATTTTCAACCATTATAAAAGGGGAAATAAAAACCACAAAATCCACATGTAAGATGCAAAATCAGTGATGAGATTTGGCTCATTAATAGGCCATTTTACAGTTGTTTGCTCAGTGACCTAGCCTATGAATGGCTGCGAGGCTGCCGGTGACCGTGTATTGATACAAACCTCACTGCTTTTCTCATGCAAATTGTGTTGTTGTAATTCTAATTAGCCTACATTAACATTAGAAAAGCTCAAAGGTTTGTATCAAAGCAGGGTCACCGGTAGCCTTGCTTCCATTCTTAGGCCAGGTAACTTAGCTGCAACTGTAAAATGGTCTATTCATTTGTCACTCACTCATTTTCTCAATAGACACTTTTCGCAGTTCATCGCATCTCGACTGTAGGGCCACCATAAGTGCCGCATTTTCTGTAGCTACTCTGTCGAATCTCTCAGCCCAAGTCTGCTCGCTGTCCAATAAATAGCTCTGCTTCAGCTCCAGCTCCCACTGAAGTAAGTTCACCTCCTAAAAATGGCCATTGTACAGATATTGCACTATAAATGTTACAGCTAGATCAGAACACATTAATTTTTTAAAGTGCTGCAGCAGTAATTGCCTGTTAATTCTGATAACTTGAAGGCAATCAATCCCCACTTTCTTACATACAGGGACATTTTTCTCATAATTTAAGGAGTGAGTACACTGTAGCTGTAATTTAGACTCGAAGGCAAGTCTATTAACGGAAGAGTGCATGAAGATCGAGTCATAGTTTTACACTTTTTCACATTGTTCAAAACAAAATTACCACCAAGGTCACCACTCATAAGCTTAGGATAAATTATTATTCAAACTGTCACAATGAAACCTAGCTCCTCTCTGAACTTATAAATTAATTATTGTATTACATGTATGACCAGGATCTTTTGCAAGAGCCTCACAAGTCTCAAGAGCCTCACCGACTCTCGAGGATCTTGTAAGTTCTTTACCACTCAATAGATTTTACTCTTCAGCGGGGGCCACCTAAGGAGTGTCCCCATTAACAACATTACATCATGTATTTGTTTACCCACAAATATTTCAAGGCATTAAAATAGTTAACAAAATTCAAAGATTTTGAAGTAGGTACATGTATCAGATAATGGACATTACTCTTCTGTGAAAATACTCACTTGCTGCAGTCTCTTGCTGGCTTCTAATGCTTTCCTGGAATACTGTTTCTGGCGTGCTTGCTCTAGGCGAGACAACTTCTGTAAAATCTTCACAGCACCGTATTTACTTTGAAGTTGCTGCTGACAAGCTTCCAAATCCAAGGTTAAATTTTCAATCTCCTTAAATAAAGACAGAGCAAAATCTTAAATATATGATAACTTAATTAACAACCTGGAGGAAACTTGTTCAGCTGTTTGGCATGGCAGATTTATTTTAATAGCATGGCATCTGCACAAGTGTGAGCAAGTGTTTGCACAGTAGTTTCACCCAGCAGCATACATGTACACGGCATGCTGTAATGAATTCATTTTCTGAGAGTTGCCCCGTCCTCCGCTCCCCCTTTCATTAATGCTTTGTTTAACTTATTATTTTTTCTCTCAGACTGTTCAGTTTTCTTTCTTTCTTTCTTTCTTTCTTTATTAATTAATTAATTTGTTTGTTCACATTGATTCACTGTGAAAGGTGCTTGAATGGAGCTGGGTCTGTAGGCAGGGCTCATGATGGGGTTGTGGGTACTGTACATCTAGGGCAAGCTAAGGTTGGCCTGGCACCAGCCCATATAACCAGCCCATACCTGAGTATCCAACAAAGGCAATAGATCTATACTATTTTTTAACATTACTGTAACAATAATTATTATTATCATTCACCAAAGTGGAGGTAAAGACAAGGGGTGTTACTGTTTACTGAGCCACAAAGCGTCACAATTAATATTGTAAGTTTTACCAACACCACGATAATTAACTGTAATAATTGTAAGTACATTATAACACACCACATTACAGTAACGCACTATAAAATAATTAAATGTACATGTACTCCTTTCAAACCTGAACTGGCCTTAAAACTGGCCATACTTAGTATTTTACTCTGTCTAATGCCAGATGATTTTACTCATCAATGGGGAACCCCCAGGAGTCAATGAGTTAAGACTGCACAAAGCCACTTACCTTCTCTTCTGTTGATCTACATGTAACTTACTACTTAAGCTCACCTGTGAGCCATGCACGTGTACATGTAGTTAACTACATGTATATGGAACATGCAAGAGGCCTGTAATGCATGGTGTCAAAATACATTGTTACAGTACTGATCCTTACCTGGATTCAAATCAAACTTTGCTCACTCGTGAGAGATACTGTACTTTCAGCACTCGAAGATAAAATTCATATCTTCAAGCCGCCATGTAATGTTCTGTTTATAATATAGATATTGATGAAATGTCTAGATTTAAAACAACTTGTTTTATCCATTTTTGAAATAATGAAAAATAGGTCACCAACTGCTAAAACACCCATGTTGTGTAACATGAAACAAGATATGAAAGTTATGAAAAACAAATCATGATAATGTACAATGTAAAATATTGCAATAAAAATGTTAATGTGAATTATCTTGTCCATAATGTTCGCTTACTAATGGGTATAAAAATATGCTATTTACAAGGTAATGTTTGTAAAATTAAAATGTTACAAAACCAAATGTTTTTGGCTGTTTGCCATCATCAGGGTTAAAACATGCCATGCATATATGCATGGATGCGTGCGGACCGTCATTTTTAACCCCGATGATGGCAAACAGCCGAAAACGTTTGGTTTTTTAACATTTTAATTTTACAAAAATTACCTTGTAAATAGCATATTATTTTAATATATATCTGTAATTCCCATTGGGAAAAGTTTGGAAACATAAGGAACAACTTGTTCGTTCAGACTGGGGCAGAATTGTTGGATCATTAGCCCCTCAATGATCCTATGTTTATGGAATGTTTGTGCTGAAGAGAGAACGCGCCAAGTGAAAAAATGTGATGGGTTTTCACGAAGGTGTTTTGCAAGTTCGCAGGTGAACATGATTTTTTAATAAAAGGAGAAATCCAGGTGGTATTTCATCAGTATCTATATATTAAGAAATTTAAATATACTGTACATGTACGCAATGATACATGTACCAAAATTACTAACATAAAGTACTTCACAAAATAAAATAAAAACATGCCGAGTCATATTTTAACATTGGTCAACCACTTGAATAAACAACAAGTCAGAATTTGACGACACTGGCCATTAAACCATGATAGATTGTAGCTCACCTGCTTTGCCTTCAACAACTTCTTTTGAAGGGACTGATACTCACTGTCTTCAACAAGAGATTTTTCTTTATCAACAACACAAAAAAAAACATGCAAAACATCATACATGTATACCGTTCTTGACATCAAGAGTCTAAACTCAAAAGCTAGGGTACAAATAGTGGAACAATACTAACATTATTTTTGCACCTTCCAAAGTGATTCTCTTTTTCCTCAGGTACTGTTAGTAACTTTAATCATGATAATAATTTTATTGATTTTTATAATCCCAGATGACAAGTAACCAATTTTGTTTTCTAAAATTACTTCCTCTGAGGGCACCAGATGCTTATCAATAATTTAACAAATTAATGATTAAAGAAGAAGGAAGCTTCCTTCTTGATAATGGCAATGATGACTTTGAGGTCCAAAATGCCCACACCAGGTGAGAGGACTAAAAGGTGACGATACATGTACACTTGTCAATTGGTAGCTACACTGTATTTAATACAGTATAGCTACCAATTGGCACTGAAGCCAGAGAAGGTTATACATGTACATGTACATACATTTGTAGTACTGACCACATCAAAATGGAAGCTTTTGGAATATTATTATTATAATAATTTTTTTATGGCGACATTGTTTTTGTTATTTATTTGATTGGCTGCAATGACTCTTGTATATGTGTTTGTACATGTAGGAGTGACTGTGTAGAGCATAAACCGAGTCGTTCTTTCTCACATTTTAATAGTATTACAATGTAAGAAAGAACGACTCGGTTTATGCTCTACACAGTCACCCCTACATGTACACAGTGTACACATATACAAGAGTCATTGCAGCCAATAAAATTGCAGCCAAATAAATAACAAAAACAATGTCACCATAAAAAAAATTATTTTAATAATAATAATTATTCTAAAAGCTATCCATTTTGTTTGTTGTGCACAGGACTATGTACATGTACATGTATAACCTTCTCTGGCTTCAGATCCAAACAATATAATCCTGAAATCATAGCCTTTCAGCCTCTTTGCCAAGATCTTTTCCAAATAAATTTGAAAAAAATATATTAACTGGGAACTGTAGTTACAAGAAGGGCCAGAAGTTGTTCTTTTCAGTGCACCAACAAATTGAAAGACTGTAGGGAAGAGACAGCATTTGTTTACAAACAATCTTCTTGCCAATAAAATGCACAACCACTGATACACTGTACATAGAAACCCTTTCTTGTGAGGGCTGATAACTTCCTCTTGTTGGCACATTATTAACGATATGTGATGTTGATCAATATTTGTTTGACAATCTGTCTTTTGAGTGTTACAGCTTAAGAGGACCAGTTAGTACATTGTACATGTAACAAGAGGACTAAGGGTTGGTTTTCACCAATGACACATTAGAACAAGCAATCTACACATGTACTCTACATGTACATGTAAAATGGTATAAAGTGATAACCCAAACAGACTGCTCGCTTTGACACCTAGCCCAACCAAGTAAGAGCAACATGGCCAAATTACGTACTGTAGCCTATGTGTAGCCATACCCTCCCCATAAAAGAAGAATGGGAGGAGGGAACCTCTACAAAAAGCTGGCCCAAATCATGTTCTGTAATGTCAGTAATTTATGCAATATCTGGAAATAATTGATATTTCCGCTAAAATTGGTGTGAACAAAGGCTTCAGTTGGTATTTCTTTGACTTTCGATTGTTTTAGATATACATGAATTTCTGTTATTTGGAACTCATTTGCAAGTCAATGTACCTTTGTAAGTGCATACCGCGTTTTTGAGAGATTGAAAAGAATTGCCTAAGGTATTAAAGTGACCAATGATAAACCATTATCAATTTTCTTGCTTTAAGGCATGATGCCAAGGAACCTGATTTGGGCCAGCTTTTTGTAGATGTTCTCTCCACTTTTTTGACCTCAGGGGAAAGGTACGGCTACACATAGGCTAAATTACGCCGTGTAATTCCTGGCGGCGGATGATGCACTACACCTGTGAAAATTCTGAAAATCTGTTCTTGTAGAGAATCCAACCCCAAGAGTAGTCTTAACTGAGTTGACTATTTTAAAAAGTAACAGATCCAATTCTTGGTTTTCACATGACGTCACGACCGCCATGTTGGTGCCCCTAAACAAAGAAAAGGCGGCCATGTTGGTGCCCCGACCCAATCCTCCGGGAATTTAACTCTATTATTATGCAAACGCTTCCTTTTGTTTTCGTTGAAAAACATGGCTGTTGGTCACGTGAGTGAAAACCAGCAATAGCACACCCAAGTTAGACTCTCCGACTCTGATCACAGGCACCCCTGATTTGGAATTATTGACCCTGGGAACATTTTATCTAGGAATATTTGACTCAAATTGGTGGCTCCTGAGAATTTACTCTCCAGCCTTGGGACTTAATTATAACCATTGATAACCCAGAAATTGAAAAATGGCTCACTTCATATCACATCGAATCTGGAAAATAAACGCACATGAAGAAAGCTACCCACAATGACAATAAGCTGAAGGTTAGGCTTTTTAATTGAGATTTTTTTTCATAATTATCTTCATAAGCTTTTTATCGGGATTCCCATACAAATCCTTATATTTTTGTCGGCCATGCTCACACTGAGCTTGGGGAGCCTGTGGGTAAACGTACACAAACTGACCGGCGGCGTATTAATTTTAATAAGTGAAAGTGCCGTCCCACAAAATCAGTACTTGTACGTGTAAAATTACCTCTGACAGAGTTCATTCTTCTCATTCCACTACCGTTGCCTTTACTATCCTTGTCTTCCTTTTGGGTTGTATTTTCACTACTGTTCTTATTCCGTATCTTCAAGGAAAAACTCCTCTTGGGTAAACTAAACGTGGAAATCCGGGAGAAGCCAGCCTTTTCCTTAAACTGTTCAACGCGTTGTTCAAAGCTATCTTTCCATGTTGAGGCCTTGCGGCTTCCTTTATAGACTCCAGCATCCTGAAGGGATTCTATCTGTTCAATTATAGGTAAGGGTAGATCTTCGAGAAAACTGAACGACTCAAGATCCGCACTTCTCGAATCTTGATTGTCCGACTTGGGGAGTCCACCGGGTTTTAGACCAAATCCTAAACCGAGATCAACCGCACATAACGTGGAGGAGTCTTCCGATGAAAAAGATCCCCGAGCAAACATGGAGTCTTTGGCCATGGATGCCCATCAATTGGCAAATTTGCGTCAGTGTTATTGAAAGAAAATTATTACTAAAATGTTGTTTTCCCCGAAAGCTTAGTAACCGAGCTAAAAATTGAGACACCAAGCCTTGGTTCAGACCGGTATACCTTGGTCCCAGGTCGCAACAGAGACTCAACCAGAAAAAAGCAAGGGATTCAGGGGATTTTTTTTTTTAATTTCAAAAGGCAGGGCAATTGATCCCTATAACGGTCTAAATACCCGCGAGGAAACATCAGATTTCAGTTTATTATTTACAGTCTCTTCCGTTGTTTTTCCGTTACTCTTTTAGTATTTGAATTCAAGTTAGTTGTAACTACCATGGTTTTTCACATTTTTCCAGTATTACCAGAGGTGCCAATGCAACCTATGGAGATCTAAAATCTGGAGATTTTTT
>NC_090874.1:23372912-23387912 GCF_036669935.1 Montipora foliosa | reverse complement strand
ATTGAATCTCGCTGAAGCCACCTAAAGTTCTCAGGTGTCTATAGGAGGCAATCGGCTTATTTAGTAGCAGAACGGGCACGTCATTGGCGACGTCGCGCGCAGCAAAAATACCAACTAGAATTCAGAATAGAGTGAGGAATGAGTGGATCTATTCTATTCTGAATTCTCATTGGTATTTTTTCTTTGCGTGCCGTCGCCACTGACGTTCCCGTTCTGCTGCTAGATAAGCCTATTTGCTTAACTTTGTGTCCAGAGGAGTGCGAGGCTCTTTCTATCATTCTTCTATAGTCCGTGCTTCAAATAGACATTTATTTCATACAGTTACTATTATAAATTATTGCATTTTTTTATAAATTTAAGTAATAACCCGTTTTAACTGACGAACCAACACATGTTGATTTAGAGCTAAATACAAGCCTCAGGCCCGTTTCAAACGTCGTGCTACTGCTGTGCCAAATTTAATTCATCTCTCTTAGCACGGCGCAGTAGCACGACGTTTGAAACCATGTCGCGCCATTGCCGTGTAGCACGACAAGCTCTGTCTTGCTGTACGGCAGTACTTAGCGCGACTTGGTTTCAAACGTCGAGCTACTTCCGTGCCGATATAAATTAATACATTAAAATACCATGTAAATACATTACAAGCAACTTCAGGTTCCACCATTTTGATTTACGGTAAGCTTATTTGGACAACCGCTGGTCTATTTTCATTGTTTTCAAAGTTCGACTGAAACAAATTCGACGTCTGAAACTAAAGCCCGGTTTACACTACAGAAAATTTTCGGCACGGCTCGTGTGAAATTGGCACGGGTGCCTAAAAAGAGCTCGGCAAACTTTGTTTACACTACACCATTTTTACCGTGTCAAAAATACTGTGCCAAAATTTTTGGCCCCGGGTAACTTCTCTTGTAGACAAGCAAAGTTCAATTATAATCAAAAACGTCCGCGTGATTTTGGTGGAGAATGAGCAGCCATCTTGAAATAGACGCAAAAAAACCCACTAGCCTATATGAATTAAGGCTCAAATTTGGCCCTTTTAAGTGTTTACACTACCTGTTCTATCCGAACCGTGCCTATTTTTTCAGCACACGTAGCATTTTTACCGGTGCTCGGACTACCTCGCCGAAGGTCCCAGCACGGGTAAGAATTTTGGTTCGGCACGGATGAAATTTGGTACTGACAGGTTGTTTACACTGCAAGTTTTATCCGAGCCGAACCTTTTTTTTTTGGGACCCGTGAAAAAAAATTTCTGTAGTGTAAACCGGGCTTTAAGTCGTGCTAAGGTCGTGCCAGAGTCGTGCCAACTTAGCACGACACTAGCACGGCGTTTGAAACAGGGCCGTGCTTCTGAGCGATACGGTATCAGAGACGATGTAAATAAAACGTTTTTTTAAGGTTCCAAAAAACAATATTACGACTGATTTTAAGTGAATACAGAAGGGCAATCTTTATTTCCTGTTCAGCAATTTGCAGCCTGCTTTAACCGAGCGATCATCACAAAAAACAAAATCTGAAATTATAGTGTCAGACATAAATATATTTATCATATGACCCGTCC
This sequence comes from Montipora foliosa, assembly GCF_036669935.1. Classification (NCBI taxonomy): domain Eukaryota; kingdom Metazoa; phylum Cnidaria; class Anthozoa; order Scleractinia; family Acroporidae; genus Montipora; species Montipora foliosa. The sequence continues at coordinate 23,386,354 of NC_090874.1, read as the reverse complement.
GGCCCTAAGTGCGCTTCCGCTTTTAAAACTATAATTGGCAAAATCCCCGTATGAGGGCCGTACGCATTAGCTCGAGCGGGACCGGGAAAAGCCATAAGGCCCTGCTACAGTAGGAAAACGTACTGCTCCGTGCGATACGATTTCAGAGGATTTCGTCGCTTTTAAACATTACAGCCAGAGAAGCAAATGGAAACAACATAATAGATAAATTTTCTCTGCAAATTTTCGATTTGCCAACTAACAGGCTGGTTTTCTCTTGTGGACTTTCACTGAAAACAACTGTTTTATTATCGATTTTTGCGTCACGGGGCATCATTACTCTGAGTGGGCTGATTTGTCTATTTCATGTCATTCACGGGTACAACAGTCTTTACACGGGAGTTTAGATACAAAAAGCTAGTTTAACGGGGTTGGGCTCGTCCAACGAACGGGTAGAGTTTAAATAGAAATGGAATGAATAAAGGCCAAAAATTCCTGTAGTGTATACTCGGCTAGCAGCGGAGCACCATGCATGGGTAAGATTATTTGGGAAATCTATCCACGCCTGTCCGTTCGTCCGTACAGATTGTCCGGCGGGGAGGTAGGACAGCTCGGGCAATTTGCCTTGGTGGGAAATTGCGCGGCAGCGTTGTATTTGGCAACCCGCGTTTTTCTGGCGAAAAATCATATTAGTGACGAGCAACGGGATAGAGAGCAGGAAAGAGCACGAGAGAAGAGGAGAGGAAATTGGAGAACTTTAAGCAAAGAAATCCTCGAGAGAAGCCGAGGAAGGAGAAGAAGAGAAAATTTCAATGAAGTACACCTTAAAGCTGATAGAAATAGAGCGAGAGACAAAAATCTTATTTGCAACGTTTAGTTTTCCTTCTTAATTCATGCATGCCTCGCTGCCTCACATATTTTGTAAAACTCGCTAAAAAACGAAGAAGGCCTGAAGACGTTTGCAATAGACCATATTCGTATCCTCAGTATTGGACTGGAACTAGCTTGCAATGCATGGAGGCTAATGCGGGGGAATATATTAAAAAGTATTTGCATTTGAAAAGATTCCCCCGCATTAGCCTCCATTGCAAGCTAGTTCCAGTCCAATACCGAGAATACGAATATGGTCTATTCCGTTTCGACAGAGATTCCGGCATATATTTCAGCAATTACACACCATGTCGCCATTGAAGCCTACAGCAGACATCATTGGCGAGTTTTCTTGTCATCATTCCGTCAAACATTATAATCTAACTCTCGACGCCGTATAATTTTATAATGGATTGCAGTATATTTATCTGCAACGAATGCACTTGTAAGCAATGTTTGGGGGACTGTTTAGGTTTTTTTTGGCCAGACAAGACTTACCAGGGTGTTCCAAAAGTTCGTTCCGATTGAAAATTGCTTTTTGTCTCCAGAATCATGTATCTTTAGGCAAATTGAAACTGATTCAGTTAATAAATTTAGTAAATTTATCTAAATTGTTCAAAGCGATTTCAACCTAACATTAATTTGAATAAATGACAATACTTTTTGACGTTTCGCGCCCAATGTGCAAGCGCGCGTGCTTTGTACCGCCATGTATATTTTTCCCGCACATTGTCTATTTTCGTATTTATTGCCTTTGTTATGGATTTTCTCTACTCTTTCATGGAAATCAAAGTCACTGTCAGGCAGTCTCTGTTTTTTTCTAGAGCTCATTCAGCTATTTTACGGTCATCTCGCCATTCAGTCAATGAAATTGCCAAATTGTTCAAAAAGACCGAACAATGGGTGAACCAGTGGTCAAAAGAAAGTCCTTCGAGGACAAAACAAGGAGTGAGTGGACGGCCGTTTGTTTTGACAAACTATGCGAGAAATGTAATCAAGATTTAACAAGAAAGATTGCTAAAAGACTTCAACATCACAATATCAACGCTTCAAGCTGAACGGTATGGAGATTGACCAATAAGGGGTGGAAAGCTCTCAAGCGAAAGAAGATACCACTGTTAAATGAGAAACAAAGAAGGCATCGTTTGAAATTGGCCAGGAAATACTCCCAAGCTCACGGAAGAGGATTAGGAGAAATTGTTGTATACAGATGAGTACCGTAAGTATCTAAAATACCCGAATCTAGAAAACTACATCGTATGGGGCTCTCAGGAGTGCGACGCTCCCCCCCGCATACCAGGTGAAACAAAGTTCGAAGGTGATGGTGTGGGGAGGTATGACGGGTTGTGGTCTGACGAAGTTCACATCTTACCAAGTGGCAGGCTTTAACCTCCAAGAACTAAATCAAAGAAATTCTAGAAAAACCGAAGTGAAACGGTTAACCTCAAGGCAGCAGGTAACAGACGGACCGACGAAAAGAATGCTGTTTAGGATAAAAAGGCAATGACCTTTGTGCAGGACGGAGCGCCGGCGCACACTTCCGTGATGGCGGCTCAGACATGGTGTCAGAAGAATTTGCCAAACTTTTATACCCATGGACGACTTTCCGGCAAGCTCACCTGATCTGTACATCATTGACGAGACAACGTACAAAGATCCAACCCCTGAAACACTGGACAAACTGAGAAGGCGGAAAAATGCCAACTCAACTTCAGGAACTCGCGCGTTATTATGCCCCGCAGCTTGGAAAATATCATTTAAAAAAAGGAGGCCATTCTGGTTACTAATATTTAAGTTATTCGATGTAAAATCGATAAGGAATAACATACTTAGTTTTCCAAGAGGTAGTTATGGTAATTACTGAAATATAAGCGAACAAAATATCGAAAAGAACTTTTGAAACACCCTATAGAAAAGCGGTTTGATAAGCTCAAACCTGCGATTTTCATCAAAATCACCAACAGCGATATGATTGAGTTATAACAATCGTTTGTCTTGTTTGTCACGCAGTTTTGTGGACAGCTATGGTTGCTTATTTTAGAACTGAATTCATCATTAACTGTGGCGACTGTCCACACTTAATTAATGAATACCTTTGGATTTATAGGCTTTTTATGTGAAAGGGATGTCCAGTCGTGAGCTGCTTTGTTTGACTGTGAAATTGCAGTAGAGTAAGCAAATTAAGTCTACGATTTAGCTTGACCTTTTATTAGTAATTTTCGCTGTTGTTCTAGCGAGTGTAAATAATTAAGATTGTCAGTCAAACGGAAAATGTTGTGAAAGAGATTACTGTGACTACTCTGCATGTAATTTTAGTTTTAGTTATTAATTAAAGTTGTTGGTTATTGTTTGCAAGGCTTGTTTGTTTACCTCTGTCAGCTCAGAGGTGTTTGATCATTGTATAAAACTATCACAGTACACTAAATAATGACGATTAATTTTGTACTCTATGCAGATGAAAGATTATTTCCATATTGCTTTCTGGGGTTAGAAACGGGAGCTCAGCTTTAGGCTTAGCTAAATCTATATACTACAGAAACTATCAAGATAAGCATCAAGATGATGGATTTAATCGTCGTCCGGTGCCAGTCCTTTAATATTATCTATTCATCAAGTACAAACCATTTGCAAGCCTTGGCCAAAAACCAAGGCGGGAAAAACCCAAAATAATCCCCCTAACTTTTTGTTAAGCTCATGTCCATTTTTAACCTGCGAAGCATGGGTTTATTTCGGGGCATATTACGTCTCCACTCCCCGGCAAAAGTCATGTGCACTCAGCTCATGTAATTAAGACTTGTGAACGAAGACAGCTCAAAATGTGAAGTTTCGTCGCTGACTAGGCAGTCAGTTCAATAGAGGTCATGATCAAGTGTCTTGAAAGTTGTTGATTGCGGTTTTACTTTCAACGAGCGTTTGCGCCGTATTAGTTCTCGAATAGGTGATGAAATGCGCTAATTTGTGGAGTTGCTGTGGTTCTTTAGGCTGGCTTACTCATGCATACGACACAAGCATAAGAAAAAGCAACTTTGTTTTAAATTGAATACTGATAGAACTCGTTATTTGATGATCAATATCTACTGATTATGTTTGCTCGATGAATTTTGTTGGTTTGTATACTTGACAAATCTTGTCATGTGTTCAAACAAAACCAGTTAAACTACTTCAGCTACTTAAAAAGTGGCTTTACTGAAATTAAATAAATATGACCCACTCTTTTTAAACTCAATCAAAGATAGTTGAACTTCTTGAGTTACGTTCTTTGTCTATCCTTTCGAAAACTGTCGTTCACGGAACGATGAATCACTGTTCCAGTCTTGAAAGAAACGATTCGAACCCATGACCGTGCTGCTCTTCCGTCTGGTCAATTCATGTGCGAGGTAAAGAAAGTGGCCGTGCTTTAGTCCTGCAATTTTTCGTGTCTAAAAACTGATATGCGAATTACCAAGTTTCTTTTGCCGGAACCGTCGCAGTCAAAGTTTAACCTAAAACTAAACCGTGTCCCTTCTTTCTGCTAGTTTTCGTCCGCCGTGCAATCAATTACGCCTTCAATGATCCATTTGCTTTAGTTTTTTTTTTTTGCTTTCGCAAATTCGACGAATTAAAAGAGAATTTTATCTTGCATCAATTGTGGTATATAATTAAACTTTCCTTATGCACTCGAATTTCTCCCAAGCTGCGATGTGCAGTGTTGATACATTGTTCATGTTCCTTTCGTCAGCAAAAAAATCAGTTAACCGAATGAGGGTGTTCCCCAAATAAGGATGAGGGTATTTCCCTGCCTATTCTGTCGTTGGCCAAATTGCATCATTCACCGGGTTGTAATGGTACAAACACTCGTAATTAAATGCAGAAGGTTTACTGAAGGCATTTAGTTTCGTGCTATACACAACTGTATACAAACCGAAGAAAATATCAATTCTCAAGATGTACTTCTTGTTATTAGTCTGCGTGGGTTTCATCGGTAAGTTTGCCACTCTTAAAGCCCCTTAAAGCCTAATCCATCCTTTTTAAAAGGATTTTCAGTTAATGTCGCAATCTCAGTTTCATTGCGTTGTTGTTAGCATATTTGTCATTGGTGGGCCTGATGCACGGATTGCTACAGAACAGCTTTTTAGTTGTCGTTCTAGCGATAGGAAATTCTGATTAAAAGAACATTTTGGAATCTGAATTTTTCGAACTGCTAGCATGAACACAAAACACTGTGTTTTCCTATCAGATTTAAAAAAATTGAAATTCGCTCTGTTTTGAATATAAGTAGGACTTTTAAGGTCACAACCTTCAACTGAACGACACCCGTTACGAGAAAATGTTGCACAGAGTTGATATGGGACTGGCAAAAAGAGCTTTGTAAGGTTATGAGATAACGTGTTGTTTTGCTTTGCTTTTATTCGCATTTGTGTTATATTTTTAAGTAGTCTAGTCTTGTCATTTTGTTGCGATAGAAAGAAAAACAAAGTTTAAAAACGCTTTGGTTTGGAAATAATTTATACTTATGAAGACAAAACAGTTAGTTTAAAAATTGTTCTTTCAAGCTGTGCATTTGAATGTATTTTGAGTGGCCGATAATATGTGTCTGCCTGAAAGTTCATGACCTCTTTTAACGGATTTAATCGTTGTCCGGTGTGTCCTTTAATATTATCTATTCATCACGTACCAACCATTTGCAAGCCTTAGCGAGAAACTTTCAAGATGTGACCATATCTTCACACTCAAATCTTTACTACTTGACTTATTCTGCGACTTTATCGTTTGGCATTTTATCTATATCATCAGGTGTCCGATGTGAGGTCTGGAGAAAAATATGCGTAGGGGAAGAAATAGAATTAACTTGTCCTCCACTGGAATTAGCGACAAAAAAAAATGACTATCGGGAGCAGTTTTGGATCGTGACCGACCCAAAAGATAGCCAAGTTAAGGAATACATTGCCCATTGTGGCAAAAATCCTGATAACTGCGCTACGTATTCCTTGAAGAAAAAGATTGCAAAAAGGATCGAGGTCAGAACTTCGGTGCATGGAAAAATATCCGTAAAGATGTTAAGGAAGAACGACGTCTTAAGGTACAAGTGCCACGTAGTACGTCGTGGAAGCAGCGGCATCATGATACGGGTTACTTCTCAATCAGTGAACCTGAATTCATCTGTAAATTGTGAGTAAAAAGTCTGATAGATTATTTTGATTAGCCTTGTTGTTGTCTTCTTAGTGAGAGACCTATGCTGGTTGGTCATCAATGTCTAATACAGACAATACAGCTAACTATACACGGCGATGGCATACGATACGATACCTCAATTTAGAGAGGGAGAGGTATGAACCTTTTTACAGATAAACTGAGACAATTTGATAATCCGACTGGCAAGGCCTTTCGTGGGTATAGTAGCAGCTGGCTGAAAAATCACACAAAAGAAACATCCAGGGCCAGGGGGCAGGGTGCATTGAATGGAATAAGACATATTAGCAAAATCCAACTAGTGGTCTATTATCAATGCTGCGTTCTGATTGGTTGAGCTACTAGTAGGCTATTTGTTATAGCCCACTAGTAGCGAAAAGCGCCGGCTTTGAAAACCAAAACAACAATTAAAGTCCAGCTTTAACTAGCGAAAGATGTTTTGTCTCGATATTTTTTTGACCAACTAGTTGGATTTTACTAAAACAATTATTCCTCTCGCCCTCATGGCCTCTGAGTCAATAGCCCATTCGGCCTTCGGCCTCATGGGCTATTGACTCAGAGCCCATTCGGGCTCGAGGAATAATTGTTAAATATCCAATTGTTATGGTCACGACAAGTATTTTAGTCAACAGAAATACATAAGGAATATTTCTATTCTTTGACCAATGACGCAGTTCAAGAGTTGCAAAAGCCATAACATTAATGCAGTGCGAGATTGAAGTAACTTCGAACTCGCATCAGACTTTAGTGAACTTATGGCGAGGCGGGTTTTCGTTTGAGGCCGGAGGCTGGACTTTTCGTTCGGTGGTTTCCCATTCCATGTCCGGTACTTTGATTTTGGGTTTGTTTTATTTTTCATTATTACAATTTTCAGCCTTGCCTGGGAAACTTATTCTTGGATTCCAGAACACTAGAAACAGCGTTTCTGAATATTTTTAAAATTTTCTGGGGGCTGGGGGCATGCCCCCAGTCCCGCCTAGCTGAGCATGCGCATTCGGCGCACGTAAGGCACCTTGCGGCGCCTAAAATGTCACGTCCTGTCCGCTACCTTACAGAAGTGTCGAAAACTCTGCATATGGCTTCCACAATAGGTTTTTAAATGGCGTTGAAGCCCTCAAGTAAAATAAGGACGTTCGCGCTAATTGTTTGTGCGCAACGTTACTGCGCAGGTAACGCGACTGTAATATGTCACGCATTACTTCGAGCATTAGTGAAGTTGAGATTTTAAAACCTTTGCAAAAACCGTGGACGATAAGTCTTGCACAGCGTTGTATCAGAGAAGGTTGTGATCAGTCAAAATTGATTTAAAATATTTAAGAAAGTCAAGTAGACTACTGCACGACTGATATTCGCGAGGTTTTATCAGTCGTGCACTAATCTACTTGACTTTCATACATATTTTTTAAGCATTAATTAAAATAACATGGCGAAAAAAAGGCCGGGGAAAAAAATCCAGGTCGGCAAAAGAATGGCACATTTATTTCCGAACCATCATGAAACTTTAACGAGAAGTGAGCGGGAGGATGGAAAAGCTCTGGAAAAGGTAGCTGATCGAGTAGTGGCTGAAGTTTGGAAAACTCGAGGACGAACCGTTGCGTAAATTTAATGGGGCTGTTTCTTTTCAATGTCTTTATTACCCTACGAACTTAAGTTCAAAGTGAATGCATGTTTTTAAAGTTCTTTTCCTTTACTTTGGTGAAAATTGAGCAGTATTTTGGTCCTCGTCCGCTTGAATAGTGCGGACCTGCGTGGAAACAACCAGCCATTAAATTTCACAAAAAACACACTCCAGAAGATGAGCATGACGGCAATAGAGAGATATTATACAAAACACCAACCAAATGAAGATGACACCTGCTTAAAACTTCGTTGCTATGCTCGAGAAACGTTTTTTTTTCGGTAAAATCCTCTGATCCCTTCAACAATCGATCCCCTCTTGGGTTCCAGTCCTTGCCCGACAGGTCACGCAAAAGCGTGACAAACGAATTTTCCAAGAGCTTTGCAAAATCACATCAATTCTACTCGTTCAGATCATCGCTGACCCCCATTTTTAAAATCATGAATCACTTACTTTACTTACTATCTACAAAATATGATGTAATGAAAAAATTCTCACCATAAGAAATGATCTTTTTCTAATATTTTCTTTCCATGTGTCATCGAATTCCGGTAGTGGTTGCAACGGATAGAGCTTACGAAAACGCTCGTCGAGGATGAACTCTACTGTTTACCACATCCCTAGCGGCATACAATTATCTAAAAATCTCACTCCTAAAAACATATGTACGGAAACTTTCACTCCAACAGTTTATTTTTATGATTTTCGGTGTATGATAAGATGAGGCTACATCTCGCTATTATGACCGATTTCTCGAAATTAAGGCATTTTTCCACTGCCATTTTCTCCGAAACAAAGTCGGTGACCCCCATTTTTTTTTTTTTTTTTTCATTTTTGGAGTAAGTACTTTATGACCTAACTCTAGGCAAGTAGAAATGAAGAAAATCTCACCGTAGGAAGATTTTGGCGCGAACGTCCTTAAGGCATTGGACTGCCCCAAACTACTGCACAAAAAAGTAAGGGGTGGTCTAACTTCTGAAGGTTTAGTAATAACAACCTAAGACTTTCGCAGACTAATAACGTCCCAAAACTTTTATGCTGATGTGGATGACGTATGGAAATGAGGTCACGTGACTCGTAACGGCCACAAAACTCGAAACAAAAAAAACGGCAACAGTTTATGCTAAAGTTCCTTTCACTTCGCTAATATTAGATTAGTCAAAATGGTAAAAGAAAACGAACGGTGTGCTTTCACAGCTCGATTTCTTTTACCATTTTAAAATTAATTTTAAAATTTACCATTTTACCATATTTAAAAATATGTCTTTAGTTTTTGAAATATACGACATTTTGTACTAGCGCCCAGTCCCCCATGGAAAGTGATTCCTTTTTTCGGACACTTATTTAAAATTATCGTGAAATGTCCAAGCACAAAAATGATGTACCCAATAGTGTTAACATCATAAAGGTAAATTCAGCCACCAGTAAAGGATAAAAAGTGTTGTTGTTAAGCTGGGAAGATTTCTGTGCTAAAAACAACTTTGACATGTCATGTGATAATATATCATCTTATATAGCAGTTAAGGTTCCACATCTTATTGCTGCTAACGATTTTCCAAAGTTCTTTCGTTTTATATAAAATGGATCAATAGTTTGACCACCCCCTGACGTATTCATAAAATAGATCTGGGCCCAGGCCTTAATTCAACTGAGCCCTTGTTTGAAGCAGTTCGTTTTATAATCAGGTTTATCGATATCCTTGCTCGCTGGCCAAGACATCAACCTAAGTGAAGCATCAGGAGAGAATCAGATTTCTCCAAAAGCAGTGCGAGACAAATGGTGGTCCATAATCCGAGCCGACGGCGAAGAAACCTCGATCGTGTACTGCAATACCACGGCATGCTCTGACATTTCTTGCCCTGAATACGTTTTAAGGATGGAAATGAAAAGAACGTCTTTAATTCTAAAGGACGTACGAATGGCTGACAAAGGATTGAGAATGCAATGCAGGATTTACCAAAACGACAAGATTGCTCCACTACTCTACAACGTCGTTATTACAAATGTCTCGGCCATTCCGACGACAGGTTAGTTACTCATCTCCAAGGGTTTGAAGAGTCTGTCTCCTTTGAACGGCGACCCCCCCCCATGGTTTTCCGGACTCTTTAGTGTTCTTTTCTGATTTTTTATTGATAACACGAATTCTGAAGACCGTTCATATATCAGTATATTATTATCTTTTATTCTCTACTTGTGAAAAGTAAGGGATCACAGACACAACGATGGTCCCAAAGAAGTTTTCTGCAACCATTACGAAGATACAACCAAGCTCTCCAGTTTTCGGCATCAGCGTGAGGCATGCTAGCCACTAAAAGAACTACCCGGGCAAGGAAAACAAGGACTCCCGTTTGGATCATTAGGATTTCTTACTGGTGTAGTCCTTGTGGCTTTGCCGGTTGCAAGATTCTTGCTGCCTAGGAAAACTGGAGAGCTTGCTTGCTTCGAATGATCATCCTATAATAGGATGTGTTGAGGCCTGTTAATTTTTTTGTATGACTTTCTCTCACCCTTTTCGCGCTACTATTTCAGATTCTAGTGACACAAGGCAGTTTGCCCCAGCAACTGAGAAGCCCACAACAGTCCACAACACAAACAGACACTCGAACTCGGTAGCCTCTGCCGCAAGTCGCTTATATGATGTGACCTTTTCCTTCATCTTAATCATGTTAACATCTGGATCAGTTTTTTCGACCGTCAACGGTTTACGTTCGAAAGTTTAGACAATGACGAATTTTGCAACAAACTTTCTCTACAAATAGGTCCAATGTATTGTACAAAACACAAATGTTGCCATAAATTAACGGCTCCTTTACAGATTTGTTGTCTGTAATATGTTAGGCCATCGATTTAATTATGAAAAGCTAATTGCAGATTTTTTGGCTTTTTATCAATCCAGAGAAGAAAAAGCGATAAAATATTACAATTTATTATCTAAGAAATCTTTCTTAGGATAATATATTTTAAACAAAAATCAAATATCTGATTTGAGATTACTTTTAACTACTCTTCACGAAAAGCAATAAATACGAATTAAGGAGTAGTGTATGTAGTGTATGTATTTGGAAAACCTCTTAGCCTTTCCTCACGCGGCAACCATATATTTGAAAATATTATAAGTTGTAAATTTTATTCAGTGTGTATATATATATTTAAACAGAAATAAAAAATGACCATTCCTGTTTCTTGTCACAGTTCTTTTCTAAAAAGTCTCCTCATTTCCACAATTCAAGACGTGAAATTGTGAGAAAATATCATTCGTGAGTTACGTCATAAAGGTTCTGAAGCAGCCGAAGGAGGTAATCTAGCAAGGAACACTTCTTTGGCACAGGCCTTCTTTTTCCGTGAAGAAATTCGAAATTCATGGACGAGTGGTTCCCGCAAAGATCACTCACTCAAGCCTGCTGAACAATCAACTAACTGAACCTCTGAGAAGGTGAGTTTCATTTAGCTACTCAATTCTGTATCACTGAGAGCTTCTTAATGAGACATGTGGTAAACCCTAGATTGACGAGCTGAACTCTCAAGAGTACGTTGTTTTTATTTTCTCTTGGGACTTACAATGGTCCCAAGAGAAACAAATTGAATGCTTATGCAAAATTGTGGAGGTACAAACAAAGAGTATTATGGTATTTTCGATGCTGGCTAATAGACCTCTTCACAATTGTGTGCTTAGTTACCTGGCCTTTAAATGAAAGTGAAGCTGGTGTTGACCTGGTTATGATACAAACCTCCCTCCTTTTCTTATGTTCATGATGTTGTTGTCATGCTAATTAGTAAGAATTTACATAAGAAAAGATGTGACGTTTCTATCAAAACAAGGTCAACTCCAGCCTTACTATCATTAAAAGGCCAGGTAACTAAACACACAACTGTAAAATGGACAATTGTCTCAAGGAGTGACAGTTTGAGATGAGCTCACTTCCAGAATTTTTGGGAGGTACTACTTATGTGATATATTTTTAACAGCACGGAAGCTAAATGCTAAACAAAGCTGTCAGCTATATTTTGGCTTGCACTCACGTGATTAGAAAGCCATGTTGATGGTATAGGAAACAATAGCAAGACTTTTTTAGTTCACCAACATGGCTGCCATGACGTCAGGTGGAAGCCAAGGATGCTTTATCTGTTCAATGGAAAAATATGTGGCCTTATTCCCAAAACTTTCACTTTGAAATTCCCCTTTTTCTCACCAACACTACAAAGCTTGTCGTCGACTTTGATGTCTTAGCCATATAACGATACGTTTAAATTGTTTTTTCACACTTCGAGGATGGAGTGCACTTCCACTACAAAAGGCAAATACATATGTTAATGTATCCTCTTTACGAAAAAAAAAAAAAGTTCACGTAACATAGCCCAAAACAAAGAAGAACTTGATTTTTAATGTCGATAGTTTCAATGGCCAACAGTCATCGAAACTGTAAACATTAAAAATCTTTGTCTTTGTTTTGGGAAATGTCAAATGAACATTCTAACGCGTTCTTCGAAGAAAAGAAAGCAGGGTGCAGGCCCATGGTTGTGTCACGTGACCTTGTCAATCATAGAAAACCTTCGTGGTACAAAATAGATCCCAGAAATGGAAAGAGCGTAATAAAATTAGCAAGAATGTCAATTTTGAGGCCCCTGACACTTTAGGTGAGAGAGTTTACAGTGATATTAGTGGGGATTAGAGAACACAAGCAAATATTTAAAGGGAAACCCTGGGAGGGCGTTATTTTACAGTCAAATGGTTTTCTTAAATGGGTATAATTTGTTTGATTGACATCGAATTAGAGGGGATCTTTGTTTACATTTCTTTTTTTGAGGGAAAGTACGGTCTAGAAAAAGTTTCTCTAAATTACGAAAACTTTTCCCCAGGAATTCAAAAATAATTGCCTATTAAAATGTGACAAGAGCACTTTGAAGTCGCTTTTTTTGTGACTTGGAGAGCGCAATCTTGGACATGACGTGTTATGACAATAGATAGTTCGACCTTACCAAGTTCTTCGATCCCAGATCACTTTCTCAATGTTGTCAGCCAGAGCAAATGTAAACAAGACAAAAACCTTGAACATGCGACAAAGAAATATTCGACAAGGGTACCATTTTCGCTTTCTTCCTTCAGCAACAACCGTCTTAGATGCTTCAGCAAACGTATTTGTTTGCTTTTACACGGGAAAGCGTTTAATTTCAAACTAGACGCTCCATAAAGCGTACAGTTGGTTGCCTGTGGTACGTGCTACACAAAAACAGAAGGCACTGAATTGGGTGGTATTGAACTGCAGCGTTCCAGTTAATTTTTTCAAGTGGGGGTCATTAAGACCATTTGAGGGTCACACACATGTCGCGCCAGCAGAGGCCCTTTGGCTCACACGTTCACACCTTTAATTATTTTGTAATGTCCTGTCCCATTTTGAGGTCTTTTAGTTTTTTAAGCTTTGGTAATAAATTCAGTTTAAAGATAACAAAGCACGCTCTTGAGTAAAATTCAATCGATACTGCTTTAAATAAATAGTCTGCAAAAAACTAACTGCAAATTGCTCTGACGGACGTTTTCCAACATGTCATGCATTTCTTGCAGTTGCACTAAGCAAACGTTTATTGCATCCACTAAGAAAGGACTGAAGATGTTGTTTGCGACTCATAATTCCTCTTCTTGTTAGTCTAATCTGATGCCAGGTCAAAACATTGTTTGGCTTTACGTTTGAACCAGAAAGTACCATAAAAGCCAGGAGTTAACAGAAAAAGACAAGCCAAAAGACAGATAAAGAAAAAAAATAACATAGTTATTACTCGGTTTAATATGTTCTACACAGTCACCCCTAGT
>NC_090874.1:23362912-23367912 GCF_036669935.1 Montipora foliosa | reverse complement strand
TTGCAAGCTTCGTGAGGACAACTGTCATTTACTACTTACAGTCACAAGTCGAGACGCACAAATGCACGAACAGCTCTGCCGGATCGGGTAATACACGCTCTCTTCACAAGCTCTAGATGTTCTTCATTTTCGGTCTCGTCGTCATCAGAATCTGTCTCATATTCATCAATTGGTACCTCTCTGTTAACCTCGAAAATCTCAGAAACATCCCCATCGTCCACAAATTGTATACTGACAACTGGTTATGGTACGTAATTCGCTGATCTAATGATATTGATTTCCTCAGGGAATGAAAGTCTCTCTTCAGACTCGTTGCCAGTGGGTTGAATAGCGTAGACAGCAGGCGGAAAGCTTGTTGTCTCACTCATAACAGTCCGTTGGCGTACTGGTCTGTATCTCTCTAACCATTCTTTCATCGACCTGTTCCTCCATTCCTGCATGGTGTCATTCCTTCACTTTGCAAAGGTGCTATCGTTGCAACAGCTGAAAGGGGTACAGCAGATTGAGGGACAGGATAGTACGACCTGTCATGCGTATGGTACTTTGCTGCCCATCTGGATGTACGCTTTATAGACTCCTTCACGATTGCACCAAAACTATTCAGACTAATAGAGCGTTCTGCGACTTACCGTTGAGCTCACTGCTGCCTTCATCAGATATTAATTTTGCCTGTTCTAGTTGCCAATGCCCATCTGTCACTATAGCAAAGTTCTCGTATTTTCCCGTGGCCTGTTTTGCAAAGCGAGAAACCACCAATTCCAAACTGAAGAGCTTGTTTCTTCAATCCCCAAAATTCTGTCATCTTTTTTCAATTCCAATACTCTTGTGTGTTTATCTTTGTCGACAGGAACCCGGCTACGGTGGCGTTCGATTGCGACTTCTTCGCCTTTTTGGGAAAAAACTCACTAATGATTCCATTCATGACTGGACCGTGAACAAACAACGTGTTTGAAATATTACAGAAGTTGTTCTGCGAAATGAGACCGCGCTCTTCTCCGGCCAAAAAGTCAGAGGATGACAGGAAATTTCTATAGTTAACTTTAATGTGGTTACTTCGTAAACTAGAAAAAATACAAAATGCTTTTCTGATCTCTTCTTTCTGAAAACAAATATCGATTTCTGATCTCTTTTTTTTCTGAAGACAAATAGATAATGTCGGTTAATATTTTTTCTGTCGGTAGTCGGTAATTTTTTTCTCGTTTTGTCGGTAGTCGGTAGTATTTGTCGCCCTTTGTCGCTAGTCGGTTAACCTCATTCTCTATTTTCGAATTCCCCATAATAAACTTTGTTTGCCCCCCAATTTTTGCATAAACCATTGTTTTCAAATGCTCTTGGGAATATGCAGTGTCCCCAAGAGCATTTGAAAACAATAGTTTATGCAAAGGCGACCGCAACGAGAACGTCACAAATTTGCTAGTGAAAATCAAAGATCGGAGTCGTAAGCGGAGTCATAAGCTCGACGGAATCGGAGTCAGAGGGATCAGAAAGTTCCCATTTTCTTCCGACTGCGCTTATGACTCCGTCGCTTATGATCTATTGAAAACTAGATTGTCAGAGTCGGAAGCAGAAGCGGAAGAACCAACCAATCACAATGCTTGGAGTCGAAGATTGTGATTGGTTTATTCTTCCGCTTCTGCTTCCGACTCCGACGATGCAGTTTTCACTGGATCATAAGCGACGGAGTCATGAGCGAAATCGATGTTCTGCTTCCGACTCCGACAGTTTGATTTTCACCAGATCGTATCGCTCTGCGCTTCTGATTACGACTCCGACTCCGTCGCTAGTGAAAACCAGCCTTAAGACGATCAGCAACCATTCAGTTGGAAGTAGGTCAATTTGTTTTGTTAAACAAAAATGTGTAATATGTTACTTGTAAACGTATCAACAACAAAAAAATTGTTGGACATGTGTTCCCGTGAAAAGGACTCAATGACTGAAATAACTATTTATTTAAAGTGCAGGTTATGTAGACGAAAGAGAGGAGTGATCGTCGCGCTTATCTGGATTGAATCTCACTGAAGCCACCTAAAGTTCTCAGGTGTCTATAGGAGGCAATCGGCTTATTTAGTAACAGAACGGGCACGTCATTGGCGACGTCGCGCGCAGCAAAAATATCAACGAGAATTCAGAATAGAGTGAGGAATGAGTGGATCTATTCTATTCTGAATTCTCATTGGTATTTTTTCTGTGCGTGCCGTCGCCACTGACGTTCCCGTTCTGCTGCTAGATAAGCCTATTTGCTTAACTTTGTGTCCAGAGGAGTGCGAGGCTCTTTCTATCATTCTTCTATAGTCCGTGCTTCAAATAGACATTTATTTCATACACTTAATATTATAAATTATTGCATTTTTTTATAAATTTATGTAATAACCCGTTTTAACTGACGAACCAACACATGTTGATTTAGAGCTAAATACAAGCCTCAGGCCCGTTTCAAACGTCGTGCTACTGCTGTGCCAAATTTAATTCATCTCTCTTAGCACGGCGCAGTAGCACGACGTTTGAAACCATGTCGCGCCATTGCCGTGTAGCACGACAAGCTCTGTCGTGCTGTACGGCAGTACTTAGCGCGACTTGGTTTCAAACGTCGAGCTACTTCCGTGCCGAGATAAATTAATACATTAAAATACCATGTAAATACATTACAACCAACTTCAGGTTCCACCATTTTGATTTACGGTAAGCTTATTTGGACAACCGCTGGTCTATTTTCATTGTTTTCAAAGTTCGACTGAAAAAAATTCGACGTCTGAAACTAAAGCCCGGTTTACACTACAGAAAATTTTCGGCACGGCTCGTGTGAAATTGGCACGGGTGCCTAAAAAGAGCTCGGCAAACTTTGTTTACACTACACCATTTTTACCGTATCAAAAATACTGTGCCAAAATTTTCGGGCCCTGGTAACTTCTCTTGTAGACATGCAAAGTTCAATTATAATCAAGAACGTCCGCGTGATTTTGGTGGAGAATGAGGAGCCATCTTGAAATAGACGCAATAAAACCCACTACCCTATATGAATTAAGGCTCAAATTTGGCCCTTTAAAGTGTTTACACTACTTGTTCTATCCGAACCGTGCCTATTTTTTCAGCAACCGTACCGTTTTTACCGGTGCTCGGACTACCTCGCCGAAGGTCCCAGCACGGGTAAGAATTTTGGTTCGGCACGGATGAAATTTGGTACTGACAGGTTGTTTACACCGCAAGTTTTATCCGAGCCGAACCTTTTTTTTCGGGACCCGTACCAAAAAATTTCTGTATTGTAAACCGGGCTTTAAGTCGTGCTAAGGTCGTGCCAGAGTCGTGCCAACTTAGCACGACACTAGCACAGCGTTTGAAACAGGGCCGTGCTTCTGAGCGATACGGTATCAGAGACGATCTAAATAAAAAGTTTTTTTAAGGTTACAAAAAACAATATTACGACTGATTTTAAGTGAATACAGAAGGGCAATCTTTATTTCCTGTTCAGCAATTTGCAGCCTGTTTTAACCGAGCGATCATCACAAAAAACAAAATCTGAAATATAGTATTGGCAAAATCCCCGTATGAGGGCCGCACGCATTAGCTCGAGCGGGACCGGGAAAAGCCATAAGACCCTGCTACAGTAGGAAAACGTACTGCTCCGTGCGATACGATTTCAGAGGATTTCGTCGCTTTTAAACATTACAGCCAGAGAAGCAAATGCAAACAACATATTAAATAAATTTTCTCTGCAAATTTTTGTTGCTTATTTTGTCCAGACTTCATATTCTGAGTGCTCGAAAATAGTGTAAGGAGCCCATAAGATAAAACACTTATTGACTGTGTTCAGGTAGGGCTGGACTGGAAAATATTTGGCCTTCGGTCATGGGGCACGGACCTCGCTGTGCTCGGTTTATACGCGCACCATGACCTTGGGCCAATTGGATATTTTCCCGTCCAGCCCTCCCACTCAGTAAGTAGTATTCATAGTATTCCAAAACTGCCCAGTAAAGGAAATCCCTCAGAAACGAAGAACACTCCTTTGATGGTGTAAATTATCATTTGTCAGCAGATCGGTTCTTTCCGTAAAACGCGTAACGACGTCACGACATCAAAAATAAATCATCTTGTTTTCCCTAACCTGTTGCCCCAGGCTCAGGCTCCCAGATAGCGGGGTCGAGGTCAAGACCCAAGCCCACTCTTTTTTCACATCCAGGTTTTTTCGCTTTCCCGACTAACAGGCTAGTTTTCTCTTGTGGACTTTCACTGAAAACAACTGTTTTATTATCGATTTTTGCGTCACGGCGCATCATTACTCTGAGTGGGCTGATTTGTTTATTTCATGTCATTCACGGGTATAACAGTCTTTACACGGGAGTTTAGATACAAAAAGCTAGTTTAACGGGGTTGGGCTCGTCCAACGAACGGGTAGAGTTTAAATGAAATGGGATCATAAATAAAGGGCAAAAATTCCTGTAGTGTATACTCGGCTAGCAGCGGAGCACCATGCATCGGTAAGATTATTTAAGAAATCTATCCACGCCTGTCCGTTCGTCCGTACAGATTGTCGGGGAGGTAGGACAGCTCGGGCAATTTGCCTTAGTGGGAAATTGCGCGGCAGCGTTGCATTTGGCAACCCGCGTTTTTCTGGCGAAAAATCATATTAGTGACGAGCAACGGGATAGAGAGCAGGAAAGAGCACGAGAGAAGAGGAGAGGAAATTGGAGAACTTTAAGCGAAGAAATCCTCGAGAGAAGCCGAGGAAGGAGAAAATTTCAATGAAGTACACTGAGAGAAATAGAGCGAGAGACAAAACACTTATTTGCAACGTTTAGTTTTCCTTCTTAATTCATGCATGCCTCGCTGCCTCACATATTTTGTAAAACTCGCTAAAAAACGAAGAAGGCCTGAAGACGTTTGCAATTCCGTTCCGACAGAGATTCCGGCATATTTCAGCAATTACACACCATGTCGCCATTGAAGCCTACAACAGACATCATTGGCGAGTTTTCTTGTCATCATTCCGTCAAACATTATAATCT
>NC_090874.1:23347912-23357912 GCF_036669935.1 Montipora foliosa | reverse complement strand
AGGTCTTAGGTCTCAGGTCTTAGTTTTCCGGACACCCTAGAAAACTTCGATGAGATCAGAAGAGAGGTTTCTTCAGAGATCCAGCGGTGTAAGAATGATTTTGATTGAATCATATATTGTGTAGGGTACTTGTTTTACAATTTCTTTTTGGTTTCGTTTCGTTTTGTTTGGTTTCGTTTCGTTTTCGTTTCGCAAACTACAGTAAGCCTTCCAGTCCTGCGTGGCTGGTAATAAAATCAGTCCCACTGGGTGAAATTGCCGGCAAAAAAGACGTTAGTGTAGGTAACGGGGAAATAAAATTTGGAAAGATCTTTAAGAACGTGCTGCTCTTCCGTCTGCCGTTAGCTGGTCAATTGTGAGTGCAAGTTCAGTGAACGAAATGACCGTGTTTCACTGAGTCCTGCGATTTCCCGTGTGTGTGCCTTTCACATACTGCCGCTCTGAAAATGCCAAGTTTCTTTGGCCGGAACCGTCGCAGTCCGACGCCAAAGTAAAACGTGAAAACTAAAACTAAAACGTGTCCCTAGTTTCTGCTAGGCCGTCACTTTGCAATTAATCAATGTTCACTATCAATGATTCATTTGCTTTAGCTAATATATTTTTTGCCTCGTTTCGAATTCATTGAAAGAAAATTGTATCTTGCATCCACGTTGTGGTTTCCTCAAATTAATTAATGAACTAATTGCTTGGGCACTAGTAAATACGTTGTTCTTTATGTCAGCAACCTAAAAAAAAGGATGACGATAAGCGAAACTGAAAAGAAGATGGGTATATCCCTCCGGCTGGAGAGACTAATTTGCATCATTCTCTTCAGATCTGATAGGCTAAACTCAATAACAAGAGTAGTACAAAACACCCGAAGCCTAGTTTACAGGGCTCAGTTTAGTCATTGTTGGTCAAGGCGTTTACAATTCGCGGTATAGACGCAGAATATGTCAGTACTGATCTTGTTATTTGTCTGTCTGAATTTGATCGGTGAGTTTGCCGCTCTTAAAGCCTATCAGCTTATTTTTTTAAAAGGGATTTTAAGTTTATGTCGCACTCTGTCATCGGCCTTGTTATTAGCATATATGTCATTTCAAAGGTTGACTGGGATCCACGCATTGCTACAAGAACGGCTTGCAACGTTCTAGCGATAGAAAATTAAGTCTGATTATAAGAAATCTGAATTTTTCAAATTAGCATGAGCACAAGGGACTGTTTTCTTATCAGATTTTGAACCTTTGAAATTCGCTACGGCTCCGTTTTGAAGCCCGTATACATTGAAAATAAGTATAGAACTGTAAGGTTAAAACTTTCGGCTGAACGACACCTAGTACGCGAAAATGTTACGCAGAGCTTGAATGATTGGGTAAAAAAAAAATTACATGTGTTGTTTTGCTTTGCTTTGCTTTTTCTTGCATGCATTTTGTGTTAACTAGTTTTGTCTTGGTTATTTTGTTGCGATGGAAAAACAGAGTTTTAACAACGCTTTGGTTTGGAAATAATGTATGTTATGAAGTTATGAAGACAAAACTGATTAGTTTGAGAAATTTTCTTTCATGCTGTGCCTTTTTCAGTATTTTAAGTGGCCGATAACATTTGTTAACCGTGAAAGTTCATGACCTCTTTTAACGGATTAATCGTTGCCAGCAATTTCCTTAATCTGTTCCGACATCATCAGCCATTTTCAAGCTTTTGAGAACTTTCAAGATGTGACCATATCTCTTAGCACTCAAATCATCTTTACTTATTATCCAACGTTATCGTTTGGCATTTTTTTTGTCCGTCAGGTGTCCAAAGTGTCTGGAGAGAAATATGCGTGGAGCAAGAGATAGAATTAACATGTCCTCCACTGGAATTAGCGACAAGAAATAAAGACTATCGGGAGCAGTTTTGGATCGTGACCGACCCAAAAGATAGCGAAGTTAAGGAATTCATTGCCTATTGTGGGCTAAATCCAAACAACTGCTCTACGTATTCCTTGAAGGAAAATATTGATAAAAGGATCGAAGTCAGAACTTCCTTGCGTGGCAAAATATTCGTAAAGCAGTTAAGAAAGAACGATGCCTTAAGGTACAACTGCCACGTAGTACGTCGTGGAAACAAGCGCATGCGGGTCACTTCAGTGAACCTGAGTTCATCTTTAAATTGTAAGTAAAAAGTCTGATAAATTTTTTTGTAGCCTTAATGTTTTCTTGTTAGTGAGAAACCTATGCTAGTTGGTCATCAATTTCCAATACCGACAATACAAGACGATATCATACGATACGATAACTTAATGTAGAAAGGAGAGGCAATTAACCTTTTTACAGATAAACTGAGACAATTTGATAATCCGATTGCCAAGGCCTTTCTTGGGTGGCAGCTGGCCGAAAAAACAAACAAAACAAACATCCAAACTAAAGAAAAACCCGTTTGCGGGCCAGGCTGCATTGAATGGGATAAAGAGATGATAGCCAATTGGCCTGGTCACGAGACACGCTGTTCCACAGTTACAAAAGCCATACCGTAGAGTTCCGATAGTAGCGACCCTCGTTACTTTTGGAATTAGCAGCCTTTGGGGGCCGCTACTTTGGAGGGTTGTTACTTTCGCGCGGTCGTTACTTTAGGGGAACAACAACATAAAATAAAAAAAAGAAACACATTTTATTTGCATTCCATATGTATAACTTGTGTTTCATAAAAAGAAGATTACAATGATAAATAGAGCAAAAAAATTATATAGAAAACTATTTAGAGTTTTCTATTTCAATTTGAAGAAACGTTCCTGTTGTTAATGCGAAATTAAAATATACCGGTTTACGGTAGTTCTTACATTGCTGCATCAGACGGTGAACTGATGTCAAGGACGAATGGTGGCATAAAGCTTTCCTTGTTGTAAATTAATTAAAGTGAACAATTTGTGACACTGCACGAAGGTATTATTGCACATTAAATTTTTGACTATTGATTGACAAATTAATGGTATACGGTATACCACTTAAAAAACTTAGTCTTGCTTCTTTCGAGGGGCGGAGGGGGGTCGCTACTTTCGGGATTTACTAGCGGCCACAAAAAATGATCTTACTTTCGGGGGGTTGTTACTATCGGAACTTTACGGTAATTACATAATCAGTGTTGACTTCATTATGCAGTGCGGCATTGAACAAACTTCGAACTCGCATCAGACTTTAGTGAACACATGGCCAGGGTTTTCGTTCGAGGTCGGAGGCTGGATGTTTCGTCCGGTGGTTTCCCATTCCATGTCCGTTTCTTTGATGCCAATATTTGAGGGGTTTGTTTTATTTTTTAATATAATTTTTTTACTTACCTTTTAAAGAGATTTGAGTGAACTTCAGCCTTGCCTGGGAAACTTATTCTTGGGCAGTTCCAGAAACAGTGGAAACAGCGTTTCTGAGTGTTCTATTTTTAAAGTTTCCTGGAAGGGGGGGGGGGGGGGGGGAGGATGCCCCCAGACCCCCCTATGTAGTTCGCGCATTCGGTGCCTAAGATGTCACGTCCGGTGCTGTCAGAAATATGAAAATGATTTCTTTTTTTCGGACATTCACTTAAAATTATCTTCAAATGTCCAAGCACAGAAATGATGTACCAGGCTCCTGGATGTACCCAACGGTGTTAACATCATTAAGCTAAATTCAGCCACCAGAAAATGATAAAAAGTGTCGCCGTCTAGCTGAGAAGATTTATGTGCTAAAAATAACTTTGACATGTCACGTGATAATATCATCCTATGTAGCGGTTAAGGTTTCACATCTTTATTGCTGCTAACGATGTCCTAAAGTTATTTCGTGTTATATAAAATGGATCAATAGTTAAACCACCCACTCACTTATTTTCATAAAATAGATCTGGGCCCAGGCCTTAATTCACCGGAGCCCCTTGTTTGAAGTTCGTTTTACAATTTTCTTCAGGTTTATCCTTGTTCGCTGGCCAAGACATCAACCTAAGCGAAGCATCAGGAGAGAATGAGATTTCTCCAAAAGCAGTGCGAGACAAATGGTGGTCCATAATCCGAGCCGACGGCGAAGAAACGTCGATCGTGTACTGCAACGCCACGGTATGCTCTGACATTTCCTGCCCTGCATACGTTTTAAGAATGGAAATGAAGAAAATGTCTTTAATTCTAAAGGACGTACGAATGGCTGACAAAGGATTGAGAATCCAATGCAGGATTTACCAAAACGACAAGATTGCTCCACTACTCTACAACGTCGTTATTACAAATGTCTCGGCCATTCCGACGACAGGTTAGTTACATAACTCATCTCCAAGGGTTTGAAAGTCTAAATGAAAGAGTTTTCTACTTGCGGACCGGGAATGTAACTTTCCCGGGCCTGTCTCAGTTTGAACGGCGCATGAATTCATACCCCCCACCCCCCCGGCATATACTGTTTTCCGTTTTTGCACCAGAGGATTAAATGGTTTTCCGGACTCTTTAGTGTTCTTCTGATTTTTTTTATTAATTATAAAACGAATTCTGAAGACCGTTCATATATAAGTATTATTTTTTATTCTCTACTTGTGAAAAGTAAGGGTTCACAGACACAGAACGTTGGTCCCAAAGCAGTTATCTACAACCATTACGAAGATGCAACCAAGCTCTCCAGTTTTCTGCGGAGGCATGCTAGGCACGAAAAGATTTACTCGGGCAAGGAAAACCGTGACGTGAGTCTCGTTTCGATCATTAGGATTTCCTATTGGTGTAGTACCAAGAGAAAATGAGGGGACAGAGAGGGAGGCTCAAGGCGTTGGCCGGGATATGTTATGTCCACGAAAGTTATTTTTAGACGAGCGGAGGTCTTTGTTCTAGCGAAGTCTTTCTTCTGAGACGCTCGCATGCAGTCTTGCCTCGCTCTCCGGTTCTTAGTGAAAAGAGAAAATGATGGCACGCGTGGAAGGCTGATGAATATATATTTTCTTTCAAACATCGGACCAAGGTTGGAGTGCATGCGGACGTCTCGGAAGACTTCCGCTCGTCTAAAAATAACTTTCGTGGACATGACATATCCCAAGGGCTGGACCGGGAGCCTCCTTCTCTGTCCCCTCATTTTCTCTTGGTGGTACTTGTGGCTTTGCCGCTTGCATAATTTTCGCTGCCAAGAAAAACTGGACAGCTTGCATGCTTCGGATGCTCATCCTACAATAGGATGTGTTGAGGCCTGTTTTGTATGACTTTCTCTCACCCTTTTCGCACTACTATTTCAGATTCTAATGACACAAGGCAAGATGCCCCAACAACTGAGAAGCCCACAAGAGTCCACAACACAAACAGAAACTCGGACTCGGTAGCCTCTGCCGCAAGTCGCTCATATGATGTGACCGTTTTCATCTTCTTAATCATGTTAACATCTAGATCAGTTTTCTGATTTGGTATTGCTTTTGTATCAATACAATGATTCTTTGTAGATTAAATGTTCGTTAGAAATAGGTAAAATTCAAACGAACCAACAATATTACAGAGAACACAACTGACATAACGGTAAGAGTTTAAAAGCGTAATGTTAAACTGACATCATCAACTTGTTTGTTGAGTTCGGGTTTCAACCGCTCAATATGGAAGCTCTCCTTGATTTTGAGTTGATAGAAAGAAGTAGCATATATCATCTCAAAATCAAGTTTGAATTTTACCTATTTGTAACGAACATTTAATCTACAAAGAATCATTGTATTGATAGTTATATATATAATAATAATAATATAATAATAAATAATTTGTATAGCGCCAAAATCCAAAAGTTCAGTGGCGCTTCACATTCAATGCGCAATATAATAAAAAATATACTAATTAAAAATATATACAGAATTAATGAAAATAAGATAATAAATAAATTAAATTAATTTAAAACAAATAAGTCTTTAGGTTCTTTTTAAAAGGTTCCAGTTTAGTTTCGTGTCGCAATGATTCAGGCAGATTGAGATATATATACGAATTATCTTGAAAAAAGTTTAATGTTACACTCACTATGGCTGAAGATAATGTTTGAAACATCGAAACATGTTTCTTAAACTCAAAAGTGTAGTTGTATTTTTTAAAATATCAATAAAATATTGCAATTTATTGTCTAAGAAATCTTTCTTAGGATAATTATCCTATACAAAAATCAAATATCTGATTTAAGATTACTTTTAACCACTCTTCACGAAAAGCAATAAATGACGAATTAAGTAACTAAATTTTACATTGATAATGCATAAGGATGTTTTATTACGGTTTACAGCTGTAGTTTACAGGAGTAGTGTATATATTTAGAAAACCTCTGAGCCTTTTACTTACGGCAACCATCTTTGCAGTGTTATTATTATTATTATTTATTATTATTATTATTATTATTATATTATTATTATTAACCATGCTATATATGAACAAACGTTTGTAAATTTTATTCAGTGTGTATATTTTTAAACAGAAATAAAAAATGACCATTTCTTTTTCATGTTTCTTAGTTCTTTTCTAAAAAATCTCTTCATTTCCACAATTCAAGACGTGGAATTGAGAGAAAATATGTTTCGTGAGTTACGTCATAAAGCTTCTGAAGCAGCCGAAGGAGGTAACCTAGGAAGGCACGTTTCTTTGGCACAGGCCTTCTTTTTCCTTGAAGAAATTTGAAATTCATGGACGAGAGGTTCCGGCAAAGATCACTCACACAAGCCTGCGGAACGTTCAACTAACTGAACCTCTGAGAAGATGAGTTTAATTTAGCTGCTCAATTCTGTATCAGCGAAAACTTCTTAATAAGACATGTGGTAAACCCTAGAGTAACGAGATGAACTCTCCAGCTTACAAGTAATAAAGGCGTGAACCATGGTCTTAGAACCGTCAACAGAAAGGTATTTCCTTATGCGTGAAATGTACATGAAAGAAAGACGAGTTGCAAATAGCATTAACTTGTCATATTGATATTGAAATAACTACCAAATATAACTCTGTCCAGTGTTCCGGGCTGCATCAGAAGAGTCGATAAGATCTTCACCGACACGAACTTGAAGAAGAGATGGCCTAGGACGAAACTTTGAACCAAATACAAGAAGTTGTAACCAATCTTTGATTGCACCTAACCTAATTCTTTCAATGAGAATTTGACTCTATTTTTATGCAAACTTGAACTACATTTTTCTATTGTTTTGACACCAACATGGCCGTCTAATCTCTTGAGTACAATCAAATAATTTACTGACGTCGCTTATGCAAACTAGAAGCTTATACTAGGCGGACTGGATGCAAACAAGATAAAAATCTGCGAGTTCGTCAGCATAAAGCTAAGATGGTATAGCATGCCATGATTCTTCACAATACTTCCTAATGGCGACGTACACAACAAAAAGCCGTGATCTGTTTTAAAACCGACTCTTGTGGTACTCCTGTAATTAGCCAGTATCAAAAACTACCATAATACTCTTTGCTTGTCCCTCCAACATTTTGCATAAGCGTTGTTTTTATTTTCTCTTGGGACTTACAATGGTCCCAAGAGAAACAAACTGAATGTTTGTGCAAAATTGTGGAGGGACGAACAAAGAGTATTATGGTATTTTCGATTCTGGCTAATAGACCTCTTCACAGGTGTGTGCTGAGTTACCCGGACTTTAAATGAAAGTGAGGCTGGTGTTGACCTGGTTATGATACAGACCTCCCTCCTCTTCTTACGTTAATGATGTTGTTGTCATTCTAGGTAGTAAGAATTTACAGAAGAAAAGCAGTGACGTTTCTATCAAAGGAAAGTCAACTCCAGCCTCACTTTCATTCATAGGCCAGGTAACTAAGCACACAACTGTAAAATGGACTATTGTCTCAAGGAGTGACCGTGTGAGCTGAGCTCACTTCCAGCATTTTTGGGAGGTACTACTTATGTGATACATTTTTAACCGCACGGAAGCTAAATGCTAAACAAAGCTGTCATCTATATTTTGGCTTGCACTCACGTGATTAGAAAGCCATGTTGATGGTATAGGAAACAATACCAAGACTTTTTTAGTTCACCAACATGGCTGCCATGACGTCAGGTGGAAGCCAAGGATGTTTTTTTCTGTTCAATGGAAAAATATGTGGCCTTATTCCCAAAAGTTTCACTTTGAAATTCTCTTTTTTCTCACCAACTCTACAAAGCTTGTCGTCGACTTTTGATGTCTTAGCCATATAACGATACGTTCAAATTGTTTTTGCACACTTCGAGGATGGAGTGCACTTCCACTACAGAAAGCAAGGAGATATGTTAATGTATCCTCTTTACAAAAAAAAAAAAAAAAAAGTTCACGTAACATAGCCCAAAACAAAGAAGAACTTGATTTTTAATGTTGATGGTTTCAATGGCCAACAGTCATCGAAACTGTAAACATTAAAAATCTTTGTCTTTGTTTTGGGAAATGTTAAATGAACATTCTAACGCGTTCTCTAAAGAAAAGAAAGCAGGGTGCAGGCCCATGGTTGCGTCACGTGACCTTGTCAATAGTAGAAAACCGTCGTGGTACAAAATAGATCCCAGAAATGGAAAGAGCATAATAAAATTAGCAAGAATGTCAATTTTGAAGCCACTGACATTTTAGTTGAGAGAGTTTACAGTGATTTTAATGGGGATTAGAGAACACAAGCAAATATTTAAAGGGAAACCCTGGGAGGGCGTTATTTTACAGTCAAATGTTTTTCTTGAATGGGTATAATTTGTTTGATTGACATCGAATCAGAGGGGATCTTTGTTTACATTTCTCTTTTTAAGGGAAAGTACGGTCTAGAAAAAGTTACTCTAAATTACGAAAACTTTTCCCCAGGAATTCAAAAATAATTGCCGTTTACTCCAGTTGCCTATTAAAATGTGACAAGAGCACTTTGAAGTCGCCTTTTTGTGACTTGGAGAGCGCAATCTTGGACATAACGTGTTATGACAATAGATAGTTCGACCTTACCAAGTTCTTCGATCCCAGATCACTTTCTCTATGTTGCCAGCCAGAGCAAATGTAAACAAGAACCTTGAACATGCGACAAAGAAATATTCGACAAGGGTACCTTTTTCACTTTCTTCCTTCAGCGACAACCGTCTTAGATGCTTCAGCAAACGTATTTGTTTGCTTTCACACGGGAAAGCGTTTAATTTCAAACTAGACGCTCCATAAAGCGTACAGTTGGTTGCCTGTGGTACGTGCTACACAATAACAGAAGGCACTGAATTGGGTGGTATTGAACTGCAGCGTTCCAGTTAATTTTTTCAAGTGGGGCGTCATTAAGACCATTTGAGGATCACACACATGTCGCGCCAGCAGAGGCCCTTTGGCTCACACGTTCACACCTTTAATTATTTTGTAATGTCCTGTCCCATTTTGAGGTCTTTTAGTTTTTTAAGCTTTGGTAATAAGATAACAAAGCACGCTCTTGAGTAAAATTCAATCGATACTGCTTTAAATAAATAGTCTGCAAAAAACTAACTGCAAATTGCTCTGACGGACGTTTTCCAGCATGTCATGCATTTGTTGCAGTTGCACTCAGCAAACGTACGTTTATTGCACCCACTAAGAAAGGACTGAAGATGTTGTTTGCGACTCATAATTTCTCTTCTTGTTAGTCTAATCTGATGCCAGGTCAAAACATTGTTTGGCTTTACGTTTGCACCAGAAAGTACCATAAAAGCCAGGAGTTAACAGAAAAAGACAAGCCAAAAGACAGATAAAGAAAAAAAATAACATAGTTTTTATATAACTCTGAATCGAATTCTCATCGAAAGATTAATGACAATCGATCGTAAAAATACGAATATGTCTGCAGTCTTTGACTTTTATGATGTTTTGTCAAAAGGAAGAAATTGATCTTGTGCTAGGCAACCACAAGGTACACGTGATCACCTTGTGTCAACTGGATGAACTACGGGAAAGAATGTTAATCGTTCTTCGTTTTCGAGTAAAACAACGTCTATGGCTTTTTAATTTTGTTGTAATATTAAACTGAATATTTACATTTCATCTGTCGGGTCATGAAGCCTTCTTTTTTGGGTTCCTGAGAACGTTTTTTTTTTTACTTCAGGGTGAACTATCTACA
>NC_090874.1:23337912-23342912 GCF_036669935.1 Montipora foliosa | reverse complement strand
CAAGTCGAGACGCACAAATGCACGAACAGCTCTGCCGGATCGGGTAATACACGCTCTCTTGACAAGCTCTAGAAGTTCTTCATTTTCGGTCTCGTCGTCATCAGAATCTGTCTCATATTCATCAATTGGTACCTCTCTGTTATCCTCGAAAATCTCAGAAACATCCCCATCGTCCACAAATTGTATACTGACACTGGTTGTGGTACGGAATTCGCTGATCTAATGATATTGATTTTCTCAGGGAATGGAATCTCTCTTCAGACTCGTTGCCAGTGGGTTGAACAGCGTAGACAGCAGGCGGAAAGCTTGTTGTCTCACTCCTAACAGTCCGTTGGCGTACTGGTCTGTATCTCTCTAACCATTCTTTCATCGATCTGTTCCTCCATTCCTGCATGGTGTCATTCCTTCACTTTGCAAAGGTGCTATCGTTGCAACAGCTGAAAGGGGTACAGCAGATTGAGGGACAGGATACTACGACCTGTCATGCGTATGGTACTTTGCTGCCCATCTGGATGTACGCTTCATAGACTCCTTCACGATTGCACCAACAATATTCAGACTAATAGAGCGTTTTTACGACTTACCGTTGAGCTCACTGCTGCCTTCATCAGATTTTAAGTTTGCCTGTTCTAGTTGCCAATGCCCATCTTTTACTATAGCAAAGTTCTCTCGTATTTTCCCGTGAACGATTTTGCAAAGCGAGAAACCACCAATTCCAAACTGAAGAGCTTGTTTCTTCAATCCCCAAAATTCTGTCATCTTTTTTCAATTCCAATACTCTTGTGTGTTTATCTTTGTCGACAGGAACCGAGCTACGGTGGCGTTCTATTGCGACTTCTTCGCCTTTTCGGGAAAAAACTCACTAATGATTCCATTCATGACTGGACCTTGAACAAACAACGTGTTTGAAATATTACAGAAGTTGTTCTGCGAAATGAGACCGCAATCTTCTCCGGCCAAAAAGTCAGAAGATGACAGGAAATTTCTATTGTTAACTTTAAAGTGGTTACTTCGTAAACTAGAAAAAATACAAAAAGCTTTTCTGATCTCTTCTTTCTGAAAACAAATATCGATTTCTGGTCTCTTTTTTTTCTGAAAACAAATAGACAATGTCGTTTTTTTTTTTTTTTTGTCGGTAGTCGGTAATTTTTTTCTCGTTTTTCTCGGTAGTTTTTTGTCGTTGTCGCTAGTCGGTTAACCTCATTCTCATATTTTCGAATTCCCCCTTTGTTTCCCCACCAGAGCATTTGTGTCCCCAAAATTGAAAAATAGTTTATGCAAGGCGACCGCAACGAGAACGTCACAAATTTGCTAGTGAAAATCAAAGATCGAAGTCATAAGCGGAGTCATAAGCTCGACGGAATCGGAGTCGGAAGAATCAGAACGTTCCCATTTTCTTCCGACTGCGCTTATGACTCAGTCGCTTATGATCCACTGAAAACTAGATTGTCGGAGTCGGAAGCAGAAGCGAAAGAACCAACCAATCACAATGCTTGGAATCGAAGATTGTGATTGGTTTATTCTTCCGCTTCTGCTTCCGACTCCGACGATGCAGTTTTCACTGGATCATAAGCGACGGAGTCATGAGCGGAATCGGTATTCTGCTTCCGACTCCGACAGTTTGATTTTCACCAGATCGTATCGCTCTGCGCTTCTGATTACGACTCCGACTCCGTCGCTAGTGAAAACCAGCCTTAAGACGATCAGCAACCATTCAGTTGGAAGTAGGTCAATTTGTTTTGTTATACAAAAGTGTGTAATATGTTACTTGTAAACGTATCAACAACAAAAAGCTGTTGGACATGTGTTCCCGTGAAAAGGACTCAATGACTGAAATAACTATTTATTTGAAGTGCAGGTTATGTAGACGAAAGAGAGGAGTGTTCGTCGCGCTTATCTGGATTGAATCTCGCTGAAGCCACCTAAAGTTCTCAGGTGTCTATAGGAGGCAATCGGCTTATTTAGTAGCAGAACGGGCACGTCATTGGCGACGTCGCGCGCAGCAAAAATACCAACTAGAATTCAGAATAGAGTGAGGAATGAGTGGATCTATTCTATTCTGAATTCTCATTGGTATTTTTTCTTTGCGTGCCGTCGCCACTGACGTTCCCGTTCTGCTGCTAGATAAGCCTATTTGCTTAACTTTGTGTCCAGAGGAGTGCGAGGCTCTTTCTATCATTCTTCTATAGTCCGTGCTTCAAAATAGACATTTATTTCATACAGTTACTATTATAAATTATTGCATTTTTTTATAAATTTAAGTAATAACCCGTTTTAACTGACGAACCAACACATGTTGATTTAGAGCTAAATACAAGCCTCAGGCCCGTTTCAAACGTCGTGCTACTGCTGTGCCAAATTTAATTCATCTCTCTTAGCACGGCGCAGTAGCACGACGTTTGAAACCATGTCGCGCCATTGCCGTGTAGCACGACAAGCTCTGTCTTGCTGTACGGCAGTACTTAGCGCGACTTGGTTTCAAACGTCGAGCTACTTCCGTGCCGAGATAAATTAATACATTAAAATACCATGTAAATACATTACAAGCAACTTCAGGTTCCACCATTTTGATTTACGGTAAGCTTATTTGGACAACCGCTGGTCTATTTTCATTGTTTTCAAAGTTCGACTGAAACAAATTCGACGTCTGAAACTAAAGCCCGGTTTACACTACAGAAAATTTTCGGCACGGCTCGTGTGAAATTGGCACGGGTGCCTAAAAAGAGCTCGGCAAACTTTGTTTACACTACACCATTTTTACCGTGTCAAAAATACTGTGCCAAAATTTTTGGCCCCGGGTAACTTCTCTTGTAGACAAGCAAAGTTCAATTATAATCAAAACGTCCGCGTGATTTTGGTGGAGAATGAGAGCAGCCATCTTGAAATAGACGCAAAAAAACCCACTAGCCTATATGAATTAAGGCTCAAATTTGGCCCTTTTAAGTGTTTACACTACCTGTTCTATCCGAACCGTGCCTATTTTTTCAGCACACGTAGCATTTTTACCGGTGCTCGGACTACCTCGCCGAAGGTCCCAGCACGGGTAAGAATTTTGGTTCGGCACGGATGAAATTTGGTACTGACAGGTTGTTTACACTGCAAGTTTTATCCGAGCCGAACCTTTTTTTTTTGGGACCCGTAAAAAAAATTTCTGTAGTGTAAACCGGGCTTTAAGTCGTGCTAAGGTCGTGCCAGAGTCGTGCCAACTTAGCACGACACTAGCACGGCGTTTGAAACAGGGCCGTGCTTCTGAGCGATACGGTATCAGAGACGATGTAAATAAAACGTTTTTTTTAAGGTTCCAAAAAACAATATTACGACTGATTTTAAGTGAATACAGAAGGGCAATCTTTATTTCCTGTTCAGCAATTTGCAGCCTGCTTTAACCGAGCGATCATCACAAAAAACAAAATCTGAAATTATAGTGTCAAAATAAATTTATGAGGGCCGCACGCATTAGCTCGAGCGGGACCGGGAAAAGCGCATACGCTTTATTTTGCTACAGTAAAAAACGTATAAGCCAATCCGTGCGATACGATTTCAGAGTATATTTCGTCGCTTTTAAACATTACAGCCAGAGAAGCAAATGCAAACAACAGGAAAAATAAATCGTTTCTCTGCATTAAATTAAATTTGCATTTGGTTTTTGTAGTGAGTTTCATGTTTCTGATTGCTCGAAAATAGTGTAAGGAGCCCATAAGATAAAACACTTATTGACTGTGTTCAGGTAGGGCTGGACGGGGAAAATATTTGGCCGTTGTTCATGTCACGGACCTCGCTGTGCTCGCTTTATACGCGCACCATGACCTTGGGCCAACTCGTGGATATTTTTCCCGTCCAGCCTTTCCCACTCAGTAAAAGTATATTCATAGATTCCGGCCATTTCTGCGCATTAAAGCTTTTAAAACATAAACGCAGAACACCCCCTTTGATGGTGTAAATTAGCTCATTTGTCGCAGATGGCCTCTTCCCGTAAAGTAGCGTAACGACGTACGACATGCGAACGAATAAAGGATTGTCGTCCCTAACCTGTTGCCCCAGGCTATTACAGCCAGATAGCAAATGGTCAAGACCCAAGCCATCTTTTTTAACATTCTTTGCAAATTTTCGCTTTCCCAACTAACAGGCTAGTTTCTCTTGTGGACTTTCACTGAAAACAACTGTTTTATTATCGATTTTTGCGTCACGGGGCATCATTACTCTGATTGTGGGCTGATTTGTTTATTTTCATTCACGGGTATAACAGTCTTTACACGGGAGTTTAGATACAAAAAGCTAGTTTAACGGGGTTGGGCTCGTCCAACGAACGGGTAGAGTTTAAAGAGAAATGGATCATGAAATAAAGGGCAAAAATTCCTGTAGTGTATACTCGGCTAGCAGCGGAGCACCATGCATGGTAAGATTATTTAAGAAATCTATCCACGCCTGTCCGTTCGTCCGTACAGCTGGCGGGAGGTAGGACAGCTCGGGCAATTTGCCTTAGTGGGAAATTGCGCGGCAGCGTTGCATTTGGCAACCCGCGTTTTTCTGGCGAAAAATCATATTAGTGACGAGCAACGGGATAGAGAGCAGGAAAGAGCACGAGAGAAGAGGAGAGGAAATTGGAGAACTTTAAGCAAAGAAATCCTCGAGAGAAGCCGAGGAAGGGAGAAAATTTCAATGAAGTACATGAGAGAAATAGAGCGAGAGACAAAACACTTATTTGCAACGTTTAGTTTTCCTTCTTAATTCATGCATGCCTCGCTGCCTCACATATTTTGTAAAACTCGCTAAAAAACGAAGAAGGCCTGAAGACGTTTGCAATTCCGTTCCGACAGAGATTCCGGCTATATATTTCAGCAATTACACACCATGTCGCCATTGAAGCCTACAACAGACATCATTGGCGAGTTTTCTTGTCATCATTCCGTCAAACATTATAATCTAACTCTCGACGCCGTATAATTTTATAATGGATTGCAGTATATTTATCTGCAACGAATGCACTTGTAAGCAATGTT
>NC_090874.1:23325412-23332912 GCF_036669935.1 Montipora foliosa | reverse complement strand
GTTTCACTGAGTCCTGCGATTTCCCGTGTGTGTGCCTTTCACATACTGCCGCTCTGAAAATGCCAAGTTTCTTTGGCCGGAACCGTCGCAGTCCGACGCCAAAGTAAAACGTGAAAACTAAAACTAAAACGTGTCCCTAGTTTCTGCTAGGCCGTCACTTTGCAATTAATCAATGTTCACTATCAATGATTCATTTGCTTTAGCTAATATATTTTTTGCCTCGTTTCGAATTCATTGAAAGAAAATTGTATCTTGCATCCACGTTGTGGTTTCCTCAAATTAATTAATGAACTAATTGCTTGGGCACTAGTAAATACGTTGTTCTTTATGTCAGCAACCTAAAAAAAAGGATGACGATAAGCGAAACTGAAAAGAAGATGGGTATATCCCTCCGGCTGGAGAGACTAATTTGCATCATTCTCTTCAGATCTGATAGGCTAAACTCAATAACAAGAGTAGTACAAAACACCCGAAGCCTAGTTTACAGGGCTCAGTTTAGTCATTGTTGGTCAAGGCGTTTACAATTCGCGGTATAGACGCAGAATATGTCAGTACTGATCTTGTTATTTGTCTGTCTGAATTTGATCGGTGAGTTTGCCGCTCTTAAAGCCTATCAGCTTATTTTTTTAAAAGGGATTTTAAGTTTATGTCGCACTCTGTCATCGGCCTTGTTATTAGCATATATGTCATTTCAAAGGTTGACTGGGATCCACGCATTGCTACAAGAACGGCTTGCAACGTTCTAGCGATAGAAAATTAAGTCTGATTATAAGAAATCTGAATTTTTCAAATTAGCATGAGCACAAGGGACTGTTTTCTTATCAGATTTTGAACCTTTGAAATTCGCTACGGCTCCGTTTTGAAGCCCGTATACATTGAAAATAAGTATAGAACTGTAAGGTTAAAACTTTCGGCTGAACGACACCTAGTACGCGAAAATGTTACGCAGAGCTTGAATGATTGGGTAAAAAAAAAATTACATGTGTTGTTTTGCTTTGCTTTGCTTTTTCTTGCATGCATTTTGTGTTAACTAGTTTTGTCTTGGTTATTTTGTTGCGATGGAAAAACAGAGTTTTAACAACGCTTTGGTTTGGAAATAATGTATGTTATGAAGTTATGAAGACAAAACTGATTAGTTTGAGAAATTTTCTTTCATGCTGTGCCTTTTTCAGTATTTTAAGTGGCCGATAACATTTGTTAACCGTGAAAGTTCATGACCTCTTTTAACGGATTAATCGTTGCCAGCAATTTCCTTAATCTGTTCCGACATCATCAGCCATTTTCAAGCTTTTGAGAACTTTCAAGATGTGACCATATCTCTTAGCACTCAAATCATCTTTACTTATTATCCAACGTTATCGTTTGGCATTTTTTTTGTCCGTCAGGTGTCCAAAGTGTCTGGAGAGAAATATGCGTGGAGCAAGAGATAGAATTAACATGTCCTCCACTGGAATTAGCGACAAGAAATAAAGACTATCGGGAGCAGTTTTGGATCGTGACCGACCCAAAAGATAGCGAAGTTAAGGAATTCATTGCCTATTGTGGGCTAATCCAAACAACTGCTCTACGTATTCCTTGAAGGAAAATATTGATAAAAGGATCGAAGTCAGAACTTCCTTGCGTGGCAAAATATTCGTAAAGCAGTTAAGAAAGAACGATGCCTTAAGGTACAACTGCCACGTAGTACGTCGTGGAAACAAGCGCATGCGGGTCACTTCAGTGAACCTGAGTTCATCTTTAAATTGTAAGTAAAAAGTCTGATAAATTTTTTTGTAGCCTTAATGTTTTCTTGTTAGTGAGAAACCTATGCTAGTTGGTCATCAATTTCCAATACCGACAATACAAGACGATATCATACGATACGATAACTTAATGTAGAAAGGAGAGGCAATTAACCTTTTTACAGATAAACTGAGACAATTTGATAATCCGATTGCCAAGGCCTTTCTTGGGTGGCAGCTGGCCGAAAAACAAACAAAACAAACATCCAAACTAAAGAAAAACCCGTTTGCGGGCCAGGCTGCATTGAATGGGATAAAGAGATGATAGCCAATTGGCCTGGTCACGAGACACGCTGTTCCACAGTTACAAAAGCCATACCGTAGAGTTCCGATAGTAGCGACCCTCGTTACTTTTGGAATTAGCAGCCTTTGGGGGCCGCTACTTTGGAGGGTTGTTACTTTCGCGCGGTCGTTACTTTAGGGGAACAACAACATAAAATAAAAAAAGAAACACATTTTATTTGCATTCCATATGTATAACTTGTGTTTCATAAAAAGAAGATTACAATGATAAATAGAGCAAAAAAATTATATAGAAAACTATTTAGAGTTTTCTATTTCAATTTGAAGAAACGTTCCTGTTGTTAATGCGAAATTAAAATATACCGGTTTACGGTAGTTCTTACATTGCTGCATCAGACGGTGAACTGATGTCAAGGACGAATGGTGGCATAAAGCTTTCCTTGTTGTAAATTAATTAAAGTGAACAATTTGTGACACTGCACGAAGGTATTATTGCACATTAAATTTTTGACTATTGATTGACAAATTAATGGTATACGGTATACCACTTAAAAAACTTAGTCTTGCTTCTTTCGAGGGGCGGAGGGGGGTCGCTACTTTCGGGATTTACTAGCGGCCACAAAAATGATCTTACTTTCGGGGGTTGTTACTATCGGAACTTTACGGTAATTACATAATCAGTGTTGACTTCATTATGCAGTGCGGCATTGAACAAACTTCGAACTCGCATCAGACTTTAGTGAACACATGGCCAGGGTTTTCGTTCGAGGTCGGAGGCTGGATGTTTCGTCCGGTGGTTTCCCATTCCATGTCCGTTTCTTTGATGCCAATATTTGAGGGGTTTGTTTTATTTTTTAATATAATTTTTTTACTTACCTTTTAAAGAGATTTGAGTGAACTTCAGCCTTGCCTGGGAAACTTATTCTTGGGCAGTTCCAGAAACAGTGGAAACAGCGTTTCTGAGTGTTCTATTTTTAAAGTTTCCTGGAAGGGGGGGGGGGGGGGGGGGGAGGATGCCCCCAGACCCCCCTATGTAGTTCGCGCATTCGGTGCCTAAGATGTCACGTCCGGTGCTGTCAGAAATATGAAAATGATTTCTTTTTTTCGGACATTCACTTAAAATTATCTTCAAATGTCCAAGCACAGAAATGATGTACCAGGCTCCTGGATGTACCCAACGGTGTTAACATCATTAAGCTAAATTCAGCCACCAGAAAATGATAAAAAGTGTCGCCGTCTAGCTGAGAAGATTTATGTGCTAAAAATAACTTTGACATGTCACGTGATAATATCATCCTATGTAGCGGTTAAGGTTTCACATCTTTATTGCTGCTAACGATGTCCTAAAGTTATTTCGTGTTATATAAAATGGATCAATAGTTAAACCACCCACTCACTTATTTTCATAAAATAGATCTGGGCCCAGGCCTTAATTCACCGGAGCCCCTTGTTTGAAGTTCGTTTTACAATTTTCTTCAGGTTTATCCTTGTTCGCTGGCCAAGACATCAACCTAAGCGAAGCATCAGGAGAGAATGAGATTTCTCCAAAAGCAGTGCGAGACAAATGGTGGTCCATAATCCGAGCCGACGGCGAAGAAACGTCGATCGTGTACTGCAACGCCACGGTATGCTCTGACATTTCCTGCCCTGCATACGTTTTAAGAATGGAAATGAAGAAAATGTCTTTAATTCTAAAGGACGTACGAATGGCTGACAAAGGATTGAGAATCCAATGCAGGATTTACCAAAACGACAAGATTGCTCCACTACTCTACAACGTCGTTATTACAAATGTCTCGGCCATTCCGACGACAGGTTAGTTACATAACTCATCTCCAAGGGTTTGAAAGTCTAAATGAAAGAGTTTTCTACTTGCGGACCGGGAATGTAACTTTCCCGGGCCTGTCTCAGTTTGAACGGCGCATGAATTCATACCCCTCACCCCCCGGCATATACTGTTTTCCGTTTTTGCACCAGAGGATTAAATGGTTTTCCGGACTCTTTAGTGTTCTTCTGATTTTTTTTATTAATTATAAAACGAATTCTGAAGACCGTTCATATATAAGTATTATTTTTTATTCTCTACTTGTGAAAAGTAAGGGTTCACAGACACAGAACGTTGGTCCCAAAGCAGTTATCTACAACCATTACGAAGATGCAACCAAGCTCTCCAGTTTTCTGCGGAGGCATGCTAGGCACGAAAAGATTTACTCGGGCAAGGAAAACCGTGACGTGAGTCTCGTTTCGATCATTAGGATTTCCTATTGGTGTAGTACCAAGAGAAAATGAGGGGACAGAGAGGGAGGCTCAAGGCGTTGGCCGGGATATGTTATGTCCACGAAAGTTATTTTTAGACGAGCGGAGGTCTTTGTTCTAGCGAAGTCTTTCTTCTGAGACGCTCGCATGCAGTCTTGCCTCGCTCTCCGGTTCTTAGTGAAAAGAGAAAATGATGGCACGCGTGGAAGGCTGATGAATATATATTTTCTTTCAAACATCGGACCAAGGTTGGAGTGCATGCGGACGTCTCGGAAGACTTCCGCTCGTCTAAAAATAACTTTCGTGGACATGACATATCCCAAGGGCTGGACCGGGAGCCTCCTTCTCTGTCCCCTCATTTTCTCTTGGTGGTACTTGTGGCTTTGCCGCTTGCATAATTTTCGCTGCCAAGAAAAACTGGACAGCTTGCATGCTTCGGATGCTCATCCTACAATAGGATGTGTTGAGGCCTGTTTTGTATGACTTTCTCTCACCCTTTTCGCACTACTATTTCAGATTCTAATGACACAAGGCAAGATGCCCCAACAACTGAGAAGCCCACAAGAGTCCACAACACAAACAGAAACTCGGACTCGGTAGCCTCTGCCGCAAGTCGCTCATATGATGTGACCGTTTTCATCTTCTTAATCATGTTAACATCTAGATCAGTTTTCTGATTTGGTATTGCTTTTGTATCAATACAATGATTCTTTGTAGATTAAATGTTCGTTAGAAATAGGTAAAATTCAAACGAACCAACAATATTACAGAGAACACAACTGACATAACGGTAAGAGTTTAAAAGCGTAATGTTAAACTGACATCATCAACTTGTTTGTTGAGTTCGGGTTTCAACCGCTCAATATGGAAGCTCTCCTTGATTTTGAGTTGATAGAAAGAAGTAGCATATATCATCTCAAAATCAAGTTTGAATTTTACCTATTTGTAACGAACATTTAATCTACAAAGAATCATTGTATTGATAGTTATATATATAATAATAATAATATAATAATAAATAATTTGTATAGCGCCAAAATCCAAAAGTTCAGTGGCGCTTCACATTCAATGCGCAATATAATAAAAATATACTAATTAAAAATATATACAGAATTAATGAAAATAAGATAATAAATAAATTAAATTAATTTAAAACAAATAAGTCTTTAGGTTCTTTTTAAAAGGTTCCAGTTTAGTTTCGTGTCGCAATGATTCAGGCAGATTGAGATATATATACGAATTATCTTGAAAAAAGTTTAATGTTACACTCACTATGGCTGAAGATAATGTTTGAAACATCGAAACATGTTTCTTAAACTCAAAAGTGTAGTTGTATTTTTTAAAATATCAATAAAATATTGCAATTTATTGTCTAAGAAATCTTTCTTAGGATAATTATCCTATACAAAAATCAAATATCTGATTTAAGATTACTTTTAACCACTCTTCACGAAAAGCAATAAATGACGAATTAAGTAACTAAATTTTACATTGATAATGCATAAGGATGTTTTATTACGGTTTACAGCTGTAGTTTACAGGAGTAGTGTATATATTTAGAAAACCTCTGAGCCTTTTACTTACGGCAACCATCTTTGCAGTGTTATTATTATTATTATTATTATTATTATTATTATTATTATTATTATTATTATTAACCATGCTATATATGAACAAACGTTTGTAAATTTTATTCAGTGTGTATATTTTTAAACAGAAATAAAAAATGACCATTTCTTTTTCATGTTTCTTAGTTCTTTTCTAAAAAATCTCTTCATTTCCACAATTCAAGACGTGGAATTGAGAGAAAATATGTTTCGTGAGTTACGTCATAAAGCTTCTGAAGCAGCCGAAGGAGGTAACCTAGGAAGGCACGTTTCTTTGGCACAGGCCTTCTTTTTCCTTGAAGAAATTTGAAATTCATGGACGAGAGGTTCCGGCAAAGATCACTCACACAAGCCTGCGGAACGTTCAACTAACTGAACCTCTGAGAAGATGAGTTTAATTTAGCTGCTCAATTCTGTATCAGCGAAAACTTCTTAATAAGACATGTGGTAAACCCTAGAGTAACGAGATGAACTCTCCAGCTTACAAGTAATAAAGGCGTGAACCATGGTCTTAGAACCGTCAACAGAAAGGTATTTCCTTATGCGTGAAATGTACATGAAAGAAAGACGAGTTGCAAATAGCATTAACTTGTCATATTGATATTGAAATAACTACCAAATATAACTCTGTCCAGTGTTCCGGGCTGCATCAGAAGAGTCGATAAGATCTTCACCGACACGAACTTGAAGAAGAGATGGCCTAGGACGAAACTTTGAACCAAATACAAGAAGTTGTAACCAATCTTTGATTGCACCTAACCTAATTCTTTCAATGAGAATTTGACTCTATTTTTATGCAAACTTGAACTACATTTTTCTATTGTTTTGACACCAACATGGCCGTCTAATCTCTTGAGTACAATCAAATAATTTACTGACGTCGCTTATGCAAACTAGAAGCTTATACTAGGCGGACTGGATGCAAACAAGATAAAAATCTGCGAGTTCGTCAGCATAAAGCTAAGATGGTATAGCATGCCATGATTCTTCACAATACTTCCTAATGGCGACGTACACAACAAAAAGCCGTGATCTGTTTTAAAACCGACTCTTGTGGTACTCCTGTAATTAGCCAGTATCAAAAACTACCATAATACTCTTTGCTTGTCCCTCCAACATTTTGCATAAGCGTTGTTTTTATTTTCTCTTGGGACTTACAATGGTCCCAAGAGAAACAAACTGAATGCTTGTGCAAAATTGTGGAGGGACGAACAAAGAGTATTATGGTATTTTCGATTCTGGCTAATAGACCTCTTCACAGGTGTGTGCTGAGTTACCCGGACTTTAAATGAAAGTGAGGCTGGTGTTGACCTGGTTATGATACAGACCTCCCTCCTCTTCTTACGTTAATGATGTTGTTGTCATTCTAGGTAGTAAGAATTTACAGAAGAAAAGCAGTGACGTTTCTATCAAAGGAAAGTCAACTCCAGCCTCACTTTCATTCATAGGCCAGGTAACTAAGCACACAACTGTAAAATGGACTATTGTCTCAAGGAGTGACCGTGTGAGCTGAGCTCACTTCCAGCATTTTTGGGAGGTACTACTTATGTGATACATTTTTAACCGCACGGAAGCTAAATGCTAAACAAAGCTGTCATCTATATTTTGGCTTG
>NC_090874.1:23300412-23320412 GCF_036669935.1 Montipora foliosa | reverse complement strand
ACCTGACTGCTATATAGTCTGTTAGGGTCTGTCATTTTACCAAGGAGGATTTCAAACGGGATCTTCAGGTATATGAATATTGGTCTTGGTGGCATTCGCTTCATACGGAAAACTCAGTGAAATAGTCCAAAATATCATTATATTGGAACGAGAAAACTGAATCAAGCCATATATAGACGACTTTCACTGTTATGCGCTAATAAACGTAACTTGAAATGTGGTTAAATTTGGTTAGCAGTATAATGAAACGATTTACTCTTACCATTTGATGGAAATATATCAATCGATCGTTTGTTTTGAAGTTGTAACAGGGATCTCGTAGAAAGCAACAGTAGACAGATTAAACTTGATTTCCAGGCAGCAATGAGCGCGGGATAGCACTGCAAGTTTTCTTTGTAAAACTCCTGCATATAACTTTCATATAAAACCCTGTTTAACGACCACGAGGTAAATCTGTTCAGAGGTGGAGCCAACATCAATACAATTTAGCCTCTGGATTAAGATTCAAGTTCACAAAGTATTGCTCTCCTCTCCTGTGTTTTTCTTCTTTACATCAAGTACATTTAGCCATCCGGAGAAATTCTTGACTATTGCTACGTCATAGCCTTGTTTGCATGCACAAAAACAAAGATGGCGGATTTCAATTTCAATTTGCCTACTTTTGAAGCGTTATTGTTGACTATTTAAACACATTTAGTCCAAATGAGTGGTCAGATCAAGTATGACAATACCGGTAAAGAACTTTCGATTCAGAGAAAATTTTTCTAGACCGTACTTTCCCTTTAAACAAAACAACACACAAACAGCTGTAACAAACGTCGTGAAACTCATATTAATAGCATATCAATAGCTATTAATATGCTTTTACTATGTTTGTTACCGCTGTTTGTGTGTTGTGTATGATCAAACGTTTCTTAATTGTTCTTTTTTTGGTTTTTTTTTAAGAGAACTATTCAGCAGTACACCTGTTAACGTAGTTTCTTCTCCGACCGGTTTCGTCTGATTACAAAGACTTCTTCAGGGATAAAAAGCGAGTGAACTCTATTTACACCTACGGTTTACAGTATAAAGGGTGTTAACAAAGGACGAAATCACGATTTAAACTACGTGCAGGATATACGCGGGGCTCCTGCATTGCCTAAAAGTGTAATGCTTTAGTCCTCGGGCTCCCGTCACGAGAAAGTGTTGAAGTGAGTGAGAGAGAGAAGGAAAGAGAGAGAGGGGGAGAGGGAGGGAGGAATGAATTGAGTGAGTGAATGAGGGTAAAAGGGACGAAGAAATTGAGTGATTGAGTGGGTAAGTGAGTGAAGGAGTAGGGAGGGATCTAGTGAATTGGCCCTGTTCTTCATGGCCGAGCTCCATTCGATTAAAGAGGAAATCAGGAGTCTATAAGACGAACTACAATAGCTGTAATTTGCTTTAATGACAACCCATAGAAAAAAAAGAAAAGGTAAAAACACCCCTGAGGGAATAACTACGTCGTTTATGACTGCTACAAATGTGGACAAAATGAGAGTTGCCTTTAATAATGGTGCTGAAACTTTTTATTTCTCTTTCCTCTTTACAAAATAAATTACTGAACTGTTTTTGAGAAACAAATATTATCGTGATCGAAGGCGGTGTTTACTCTCTTTTGTCATTATTTCCTTTCGTATTGATCATCAAAGGACACAGCTGAAGCTTGCTCCCTTGCTTCACATTTAAGGCTTCTCGCCATTTGACAAATGCTTCGTACTTCCTCTCCATTTATCTGCTTGTGAGAAGAAAGCACAGATAGAGATAAATAAAGGTTATCTGCCAAAGAGACAGTGTAGCAGTAGCAATCATCATGGAAGATATTCCATAAATATGCTCGAGCTACTGTATCGTTAGCTTAGCCCGTTAACCTCATCGGAGTCAAGAGAAAATTCAGTCCTTGCACCGACACTTTTTAATTGTTAGCCTTTTTGCCTTCTTTTCCCTTCTCCCCGGAACACTGGTATGGCAAAAAAAAAAAAAAAAAAATCGAACGGTGGTACATCTTCAGTACAAAAAAAGGCAGTCAAAATACTGTCAGTGAAAGCCGTACTTGTTCTATTCTGTGCTTGTATCACAGCAATGCAACAAGCCGTTTCGTCAAACTGCTGAAAAGTGGTGTAAATTAGCCAGATGAGTCATTAAAAGCCCCTAGGAGAAGAATAATAGATATTCCTGTTGTTGTATGTTTGTAACCCTCGATGATGCCAATGCAATGCCACCCTTCTGGGTGGCATTATCCTCCTGGATAAGTTGACTCCCTCAGTTTTCTAGAATTCCTTCGAATCTCAGGATGGATCATCTCAAGGTGGATCAACAACTGGTCTGACGAATAGAAGATAGAAAAATAGATAGAATAAAAGAAGTTTTCTTGTTTGGACAATTCGAGTTGTAACCTTGAAATTTTTACTAAGGACGGTAAAGGCTTCACTGAGTGTTACGAGCATTCGATTCTTTTCATGAGCCTTTTATAACGAGGCTACATGTAGATCCTGGAAATTCAACTCTAGACCAAAGAGAAACATTTGTTGATTAAATAATATTTGTAGTTCAATTTAGAGAACGCATCCTGGAGTGATTGTGTTACTCTGTAGAGAAAAAAAAATTAGTACGCGAGTATTACCGTAAGTAGTCTCTAGGTCATCGCAATATAAATTCTCCAAACCTGTTGATTACTTTCCATTCGTCTTTTCCCTTCCCCATAGATTGTTGTGCGACCCATTGGAGCGAAGGCTTCTCCATGAGAAAGTAAACTTGCAATCACTAGAATAGTCGAGAGAATTTGGATGCTGATCACTTTCATCTTCAGCAAAATTATGCTGCGGAGATATACTTTTTAATATCTTTGTTTTTTTGGCACAAACTTTTCTCCTACGTTTATAAACGTTTCTTTTGTAACTTGATATGTTTAAGTGCTTCTTTGAGGTAAGACGAACCTTTCCATTTGCTCAGTTATAAATGTACTCCTTGACGAAGTTAATAATATTCCGCTTTCTGTATTACTACCGGTTTATCACATGAAAAGTAAACCAGTGACATCTTTCCAGGTCAAAATTCAAACTATCAGAGGGATTGAATTTATGTATTGAAGAGTCACCGTTTGACGGGTTTACAATTAAGAACGTGCATGTGAGATAATTAGGATTCATTTAAAGTATTCGCTTTGTTGGTGTTGTAGCTTTGGTTTAGGACATTCTTGTTTTGAATTGGGGAGAAATAACTTTCTCATTAAGTGGCTTGAAGTTAAAAAAAAAAAAAAATCAAACTTGCTTGCTTGACTTTTGGTTGTCCCTTTATCAGATGTACACTTTAATTTGAGTTTTTCTTCGGGAAAATACCACGCAACTTGCAA
This sequence comes from Montipora foliosa, assembly GCF_036669935.1. Classification (NCBI taxonomy): domain Eukaryota; kingdom Metazoa; phylum Cnidaria; class Anthozoa; order Scleractinia; family Acroporidae; genus Montipora; species Montipora foliosa. Next base: position 23,317,045 of record NC_090874.1, on the reverse strand, counting down.
CAAATCCGCTCGTATTGTACGTCAAACCATCACAACTACCACATTCGAGGGTTTGGCTCTTCCTCACTAGAAATCATGTGTTGTTCTTAATTGATTTGCGGTTCACTTTTATCTATAAACTCACTACCCACGTTTCGTCGGTTTGTGGCTATATTTTGTCCCTAACTTTCGTTGGTAAATGTGGAAAAAAACCTGAATAATTTGTAAAAATTTGAATTTTCTATAAGGCGCGCTCTATATGTGCCCACGCTGAGAAGATATACGACCTTTAACATTTAATGGACACTAAAATAAACAAATTATAAATGCAAAGTCCAAGTGATGGCAGTGCATTAAGACTTTGTGTGCTTTATTTGTTACCCGGAGTGTATGCGTAGTTTTTAACTCATTAGCATGATGCTAAATTGCTCATGATGTCTGGCCAATTTTATTTGTTAGTATAGGTAACCGCATGATTTCAAGTGCACTTTGGAATAAACAAGCACGAATAAATGTTTTCAAAGACGACCAAAATTCTATGAGCCCGTAGGGCGAGTGCAATTTGTAGTCTTTGAAAAAAATTACAAGTGCTTATCTATTCCAAAGTAATCATGTGATTACTTATTAATAATACACATTCAAGGCGTTCGATTCCTTTTAAACCCATACGGAATTTGCAATTTGGTTTCAGTCTTGCATATAACACCACAGTTAGCCAAACAACATTAGAAACAAAGTTCATCTGGTGATATCCGACGGCAAAAGATGCATTTGTTATCGAAGACCATTACTCGTCGGTTTGAAGATTCCAAATATCTATTTTTCACCGCCTGTCTTGTTTATCCGATTGACTTTCCATTATTGAGGTCCCTAAGGGTATATTTTGTTTAAAGACCACTAAAACGCTATTCGCGTTATAATGACTTTCGATGCCATTGCACGTGAAGTTCAATATTCTACTGGGACCACTGGATAAAATCTATGCATTAGTAAGTACCCTCTCAAATTTACCAAATATACTCTCAGAATACTCTACGCACAATGGCACTACCTAGCAGGGGAGGGACAGCAAAGACGTTTCATGACATGGGAAAAAAAGGGAGAAATGAATAGTAATAAGTAATAACACGACAAAACTTTCAGATGTTGCTCAATACACGTAGCAAGGCTTTTTCACAACAACAATTACCGCTGTTGGGGTGTACGCTTTCGAGGGGGATGAAACTAGACACATGTCTAGACTTGAGAACACATATAAAGATTTTAAAAAACCGAAGCTTACACCGGAAAATTAAAATTTAAAGAAAAGTTGTTTGACAATAAAAATCTGCGATAAAATATTATATAACAACATGGCACGACGTTTCGACGTTTCCAGAACGTCATTATCAAGTAAAAATGAAGTAATGAAATAGAGTATATATACATAGTGAAGATATCAATAAATTAAAAGGCATTAAAAGTTAAACAAAGAGTTTGGCCCTAGTGGAGTCGCTCTGGGTATTTAAATTGGGTCTTATTGTTCTTATGTATAACATTTCACAAACGAGACAATCCCATTTCGTGCTACATTTTTTAAGCATTCTAAACTGGCTCTCATTGAGTAAGTCAATGTTCCCATGGGCATCTCTCAGATGGCGACCAATGGCAGAATATCGATGATCAGCAATGCGTTGAAACAGATGTCGCGTCGTATATCCGACGTAATTTAAATCACACAAATCACATTTAAAGCAATAAACAACGCTATGCTGATTTACGATACGTGGCTTGATTTCTTTAAGCTTTAGATCCTGCTCAAGTTTCTTGCTTGAAACTTGCTTGCTTTCGGCCAAAGAAAAGTTGGCCGGCGAAAATAAAACGTGGATGGATTCCTCAAACGTGAAAACCTGACTGCTATATAGTCTGTTCGGGTCTGTCATTTTACCAAGGAGAATTTCAAGCGGGATCTTCAGGTATATGAATATTGGTCTTGGTGGCATTCGCTTCATACGGAAAACTCAGTGAAATAGTCCAAAATATCATTATATTGGAACGAGAAAACTGAATCAAGCCATATATAGACGACTTTCACTTTTATGCGCTAATAAACGTAACTTGAAATGTGGTTAAATTTGGTTAGCAGTATAATGAAACGATTTACTCTTACCATTTGATGGTAATATATCAATCGATCGTTTGTTTTGAAGTTGTAACAGGGATCTCGTAAAAAGCCACAGTAGACAGATTAAACTTGATTTCCAGGCATTTATTTTACAGCAATGAGCGCGGGATAGCACTGCAAGTTTTCTTTGTAAAACTCCTGCATATAACTTTCATATAAAACCCTGTTTAACGACCACGAGGTAAATCTGTTCAGAGGTGGAGCCAACATCAATACAATTTAGCCTCTGGATTAAGATTCAAGTTCACAAAGTATTGCTGTCCTCTCCTGTGTTTTTCTTCTTTACATCAAGTACATTTAGCCATCCGGAGAAATTCGTGACTATTGCTACGTCATAGCCTTGTTTGCATGCACAAAAACAAAAATGGCGGATTTCAATTTCAATTTTCCTATTTTTGAAGCGTTATTGTTGACTATTTAAACACATTTAGTCCAAATGAGTGGTCAGATCAAGTATGACAATACCGGTAAAGAACTTTCGATTCAGAGAAAATTTTTCTAGACCGTACTTTCCCTTTAAACAAAAGAACACACAAACAGCGGTAACAAACGTCGTGAAACGCATATGAATAGCATATCAATAGCTATTAATATGCTTTTACTATGTTTGTTACCGCTGTTTGTGTGTTGTCTATGATCAAACGTTTCTTAATTGTCTTTTTTGTTTTTTTTTTTTAAGAGAACTATTCAGCAGTACACTTGTCAACGTAGTTTCTTCTCCGACCGGTTTCGTCTGATTACAAAGACTTCCTCAGGGATAAAAAGCGAGTGAACTCTATTTACACCTACGGTTTACAGTATAAAGGGTGTTAACAGAGGAAGACATCACGATATAAACTACGTGCAGGATATACGCGGGGCTCCTGCATTGCCTAAAAGTGTAATGCTTTAGTCCTCGGGCTCCCGTCACGAGAAAGTGTTGAAGTGAGTGAGAGAGAGAAGGAAAGAGAGAGAGGGGGAGAGGGAGGGAGGAATGAATTGAGTGAGTGAATGAGGGTAAAAGGGACGAAGAAATTGAGTGATTGAGTGGGTAAGTGAGTGAAGGAGTAGGGAGGGATCTAGTGAATTGGCCCTGTTCTTCATGGCCGAGCTCCATTCGATTAAAGAGGAAATCAGGAGTCTATAAGACGAACTACAATAGCTGTAATTTGATTTAATGACAACCCATCGAAAAAAAAGAAAAGGTAAAAACACCCCTGAGGGAATAACTACGTCGTTTATGACTGCTACAAATGTGGACAAAATGAGAGTTGCCTTTAATAATGGTGCTGAAACTTTTTATTTCTCTTTCCTCTTTACAAAATAAATTACTGAACTGTTTTTGAGAAACAAATATTATCGTGATCGAAGGCGGTGTTTACTCTCTTTTGTCATTATTTCCTTTCGTATTGATCATCAAAGGACACAGCTGAAGCTTGCTCCCTTGCTTCACATTTAAGGCTTCTTGCCATTTGACAAATGCTTCGTACTTCCTCTCCATTTATCTGCTTGTGAGAAGAAAGCACAGATAGAGATAAGTAAAGGTTATCTTCCAAAGAGACAGTGTAGCAGTAGCAATCATCATGGAAGATATTCCATAAATATGCTCGAGCTACTGTATCGTTAGCTTAGCCCGTCAACCTCATCGGAGTCAAGAGAAAATTCAGTCCTTGCACCGACACTTTTTAATTGTTAGCCTTTTTGTCTTCTTTTCCCTTCTCCCCGGAACACTGGTATGGCAAAAAAAAAAAAAAAAAAAAAAAAAAAAAAATCGAACGGTGGTACATCTTCAGTACAAAAAAAGGCAGTCAAAATACTGTCAGTGAAAGCCGTACTTGTTCTATTCCGTGCTTGTATCACAGCAATGCAACAAGCCGTTTCGTCAAACTGCTGAAAAGTGGTGTAAATTAGCCAGATGAGTCATTAAAAGCCCCTAGGAGAAGAATAATAGATATTTCTGTTGTTGTATGTTTGTAACCCTCGATGATGCCAATCCAATGCCACCCTTCTGGGTGGCATTATCCTCCTGGATAAGTTGACTCCCTCAGTTTTCTAGAATTCCTTCGAATGTCAATTGTTGCTTGCAGGTGATTTCGATACCGTGGCATTTCCTCAATATTTCAGGCTTGTTAGAAAGAAAAATGGGATACGAGGAAGGTGGATCAACAACTGGTCTGACGAATAGAAGATAGAAAAATAGATAGAATAAAAGAAGTTTTCTTGTTTGGACAATTCGAGTTGTAACCTTGAAATTTTTACTAAGGACGGTAAAGGCTTCACTGAGTGTTACGAGCATTCGATTCTTTTCATGAGCCTTTTATAACGAGGCTACATGTAGATCCTGGAAATTCAACTCTAGACCAAAGAGAAACATTTGTTGATTAAATAATATTTGTAGTTCAATTTAGAGAACGCATCCTGGAGTGATTGTGTTACTCTGTAGAGAAAAAAAATTAGTACGCGAGTATTACCGTAAGTAGTCTCTAGGTCATCGCAATATAAATTCTCCAAACCTGTTGATTACTTTCCATTCGTCTTTTCCCTTCCCCATAGATTGTTGTGCGACCCATTGGAGCGAAGGCTTCTCCATGAGAAAGTAAACTTGCAATCACTAGAATAGTCGAGAGAATTTGGATGCTGATCACTTTCATCTTCAGCAAAATTATGCTGCGGAGATATACTTTTTAATATCTTTGTTTTTTTGGCACAAACTTTTCTCCTACGTTTATAAACGTTTCTTTTGTAACTTGATATGTTTAAGTGCTTCTTTGAGGTAAGACGAACCTTTCCATTTGCTCAGTTATAAATGTACTCCTAGACGAAGTTAATAATATTCCGCTTTCTGTATTACTACCGGTTTATCACATGAAAAGTAAACCAGTGACATCTTTCCAGGTCAAAATTCAAACTATCAGAGGGATTGAATTTATGTATTGAAGAGTCACCGTTTGACGGGTTTACAATTAAGAACGTGCATGTGAGATAATTAGGATTCATTTAAAGTATTCGCTTTGTTGGTGTTGTAGCTTTGGTTTAGGACATTCTTGTTTTGAATTGGGGAGAAATAACTTTCTCATTAAGTGGCTTGAAGTTAAAAAAAAAAAAAATCAAACTTGCTTGCTTGACTTTTGGTTGTCCCTTTATCAGATGTACACTTTAATTTGAGTTTTTCTTCGGGAAAATACCACGCAACTTGCAACAAATCCGCTCGTATTGTACGTCAAACCATCACAACTACCACATTCGAGGGTTTGGCTCTTCCTCACCCACGCCAGTGGGTTTTAACTCATTAGCATGATGCTAAATTGCTCATGATGTCTGGCCAATTTTGTTTGTTAGTATAGGTAACCGCATGATTTCAAGTGCACTTTGGAATAAACAAGCACGAATAAATGTTTTCAAAGACGATCAAAATTGTACGAGCCCGTAGGGCGAGTGCAATTTGTAGTCTTTGAAAAAAATTACAAGTGCTTATCTATTCCAAAGTAATCATGTGATTACTTATTAATAATACACATTCAAGGCGTTCGATTCCTTTTAAACCCATACGGAATTTGCAATTTTGTTTCAGTCTTGCATATAACACCACAGTTAGCCAAACAACATTAGAAACAAAACTCATCTGGTGATATCCGACGGCAAAAGATGCATTTGTTATCGAAGACCATTACTCGTCGGTTTGAAGATTCCAAATATCTATTTTTCACCGCCTGTCTTGTTTATCCGATTGACTTTCCATTATTGAGGTCCCTAAGGGTATATTTTGTTTAAAGACCACTAAAACGCTATTCGCGTTATAATGACTTTCGATGCCATTGCACGTGAAGTTCAATATTCTACTGGGACCACTGGATAAAATCTATGCATTAGTAAGTACCCCCTCAAATTTACCAAACATACTCTCAGAATACTCTACGCACAATGGCACTACCTAGCAGGGGAGGGACAGCAAAGACGTTTCATGACATGGGAAAAAAAGGGAGAAATGAATAGTAATAAGTAATAACACGACAAAACTTTCAGATGTTGCTCAATACACGTAGCAAGGCTTTTTCACAACAACAATTACCGCTGTTGGGGTGTACGCTTTCGAGGGGGATGAAACTAGACACATGTCTAGACTTGAGAACACATATAAAGATTTTAAAAAACCGAAGCTTACACCGGAAAATTAAAATTTAAAGAAAAGTTGTTTGACAATAAAAATCTGCGATTAATATTATAAAACAACATGGCACGACGTTTCGACGTTTCCAGAACGTCATTATCAAGTAAAAATGAAGTAATGAAATAGAGTATATATATATAGTGAAGATATCAATAAATTAAAAGGCATTAAAAGTTAAACAATGAGTTTGGCCCTAGTGGAGTCGCTCTGGGTATTTAAATTGGGTCTTATTGTTCTTATGTATAACATTTCACAAACGAGACAATCCCATTTCGTGCTACATTTTTTAAGCATTCTAAACTGGCTCTCATTGAGTAAGTCAATGTTCCCATGGGCATCTCTCAGATGGCGACCAATGGCAGAATATCGATGATCAGCAATGCGTTGAAACAGATGTCGCGTCGTATATCCGACGTAATTTAAATCACACAAATCACATTTAAAGCAATAAACAACGCTATGCTGATTTACGATACGTGGCTTGATTTCTTTAAGCTTTAGATCCTGCTCAAGTTTCTTGCTTGAAACGTGCTTGCTTTCGGCCAAAGAAAAGTTGGCCGGCGAAAATAAAACGTGGATGGATTCCTCAAACGTGAAAACCTGACTGCTATATAGTCTGTTCGGGTCTGTCATTTTACCAAGGAGAATTTCAAGCGGGATCTTCAGGTATATGAATATTGGTCTTGGTGGCATTCGCTTCATACGGAAAACTCAGTGAAATGGTCCAAAATATCATTATATTGGAACGAGAAAACTGAATCAAGCCATATATAGACGACTTTCACTTTTTTGCGCTAATAAACGTAACTTGAAATGTGGTTAAATTTGGTTAGCAGTATAATGAAACGATTTACTCTTACCATTTGATGGTAATATATCAATCGATCGTTTGTTTTGAAGTTGTAACAGGGATCTCGTAAAAAGCCACAGTAGACAGATTAAACTTGATTTCCAGGCATTTATTTTACAGCAATGAGCGCGGGATAGCACTGCAAGTCTTCTTTGTAAAACTCCTGCATATAACTTTCATATAAAACCCTGTTTAACGACCACGAGGTAAATCTGTTCAGAGGTGGAGCCAACATCAATACAATTTAGCCTCTGGATTAAGATTCAAGTTCACAAAGTATTGCTGTCCTCTCCTGTGTTTTTCTTCTTTACATCAAGTACATTTAGCCATCCGGAGAAATTCGTGCCTATTGCTACGTCATAGCCTTGTTTGCATGCACAAAAACAAAAATGGCGGATTTCAATTTCAATTTTCCTATTTTTGAAGCGTTATTGTTGACTATTTAAACACATTTAGTCCAAATGAGTGGTCAGATCAAGTATGACAATACCGGTAAAGAACTTTCGATTCAGAGAAAATTTTTCTAGACCGTACTTTCCCTTTAAACAAAACAACACACAAACAGCGGTAACAAACGTCGTGAAACGCATATGAATAGCATATCAATAGCTATTAATATGCTTTTACTATGTTTGTTACCGCTGTTTGTGTGTTGTCTATGATCAAACGTTTCTTACTTGTCTTTTTTGTTTTTTTTTTTTAAGAGAACTATTCAGCAGTACACTTGTCAACGTAGTTTCTTCTCCGACCGGTTTCGTCTGATTACAAAGACTTCCTCAGGGATAAAAAGCGAGTGAACTCTATTTACACCTACGGTTTACAGTATAAAGGGTGTTAACAGAGGAAGACATCACGATATAAACTACGTGCAGGATATACGCGGGGCTCCTGCATTGCCTAAAAGTGTAATGCTTTAGTCCTCGGGCTCCCGTCACGAGAAAGTGTTGAAGTGAGTGAGAGAGAGAGGGGGAGAGGGAGGGAGGAATGAATTGAGTGAGTGAATGAGGGTAAAAGGGACGAAGAAATTGAGTGATTGAGTGGGTAAGTGAGTGAAGGAGTAGGGAGGGATCTAGTGAATTGGCCCTGTTCTTCATGGCCGAGCTCCATTCGATTAAAGAGGAAATCAGGAGTCTATAAGACGAACTACAATAGCTGTAATTTGCTTTAATGACAACCCATAGAAAAAAAAGAAAAGGTAAAAACACCCCTGAGGGAATAACTACGTCGTTTATGACTGCTACAAATGTGGACAAAATGAGAGTTGCCTTTAATAATGGTGCTGAAACTTTTTATTTCTCTTTCCTCTTTACAAAATAAATTACTGAACTGTTTTTGAGAAACAAATATTATCGTGATCGAAGGCGGTGTTTACTCTCTTTTGTCATTATTTCCTTTCGTATTGATCATCAAAGGACACAGCTGAAGCTTGCTCCCTTGCTTCACATTTAAGGCTTCTCGCCATTTGACAAATGCTTCGTACTTCCTCTCCATTTATCTGCTTGTGAGAAGAAAGCACAGATAGAGATAAGTAAAGGTTATCTTCCAAAGAGACAGTGTAGCAGTAGCAATCATCATGGAAGATATTCCATAAATATGCTCGAGCTACTGTATCGTTAGCTTAGCCCGTTAACCTCATCGGAGTCAAGAGAAAATTCAGTCCTTGCACCGACACTTTTTAATTGTTAGCCTTTTTGTCTTCTTTTCCCTTCTCCCCGGAACACTGGTATGGCAAAAAAAAAAAAAAAAAAAAAAAAAAATCGAACGGTGGTACATCTTCAGTACAAAAAAAGGCAGTCAAAATACTGTCAGTGAAAGCCGTACTTGTTCTATTCTGTGCTTGTATCACAGCAATGCAACAAGCCGTTTCGTCAAACTGCTGAAAAGTGGTGTAAATTAGCCAGATGAGTCATTAAAAGCCCCTAGGAGAAGAATAAAACGCGTTCCAAACTAAAATGGGTTTTTCCAAAACCAATATTTTCCGTTGAGAAAGTGAATATTCCTCGGAGCCTATACGCTGTTCATTGAAAATCTTATCATTCCTAACAACAACGAAACCGGTTCAGTAAAGAAACCCTTTATTTGACCTTCACAATTTGGCAGTCAGTTAAACATGCCAGTAAAACTTCTGAATATGCTTACCCTAAGAAAAATTGATCTCACCGCATGCAGAATAAAAATCTGCTAAAACTGAATTACATCGGCAGGGACGATTTTCCCCCGATGCAGAAATTCTGCATCATGTGCAGTCGTTAAAATAGGCTTAAAATTTACTGAATTCAACTACCATGCAGAAATTTTGCACGCAGTAAAATCCGTGAAAATCTACAGAAACTGGACTACATCTGAAGCGACTATTTTCCCCCGATGTAGACATTCTGCATCATGTGCAGTGGTTAAAATAGGCCTAGAATTTACTGAATTCAGCTACCATGCAGAAATTCTGTACGCGGTAAAATCCGTGAAAATCTAAAGAAACTGAGCTATATCGACAGCGACTATTTTCCCCCGATGCAGAAATTCTACACGCGGTAAAATCCGTGAAAATTACTTAATGCAGCTACAGATGCAGAAATTCTGCACGCGGTAAAATCCATGAAAATCTACAGAAACTGGACTACATCAGCAGCGACTATTTTCCTCCGGTGCAGAAACCATGTTCAGTGGCTAAAACAGGCCTAAAAATGACTGAATTCAGCTGCAGAAATCGCCAGAAACTGATGCATCACACAATTGTTGTTAGTAAAAGTATCGAATTTATTGGAAAATGAAATTTGCAGAATTTCTGCATCCAACGTTTTCAGCCACTAGGCTGAGATGCAGAATTTCTGCATCACACAGTTGTTGTGGAAAATGTACAGAATTTATCAGAAAGTAAGATTTACAGAATTTCTGCATCAAAAATTTTCAAGCCATGCAGAATTTCTGCATCGTTCATTTGCGTTAGATAAACTATACTGGAATTTGTCTGCAGCCTGTAGTCCTGTGGACAAGAACACCTTTTCCTTACTGCAGTTTTCTAGCCCATTTTTTGTCTCCGTTTGTTAACCGTAATTTTTGATTGTATATTTTTAGAGAAAATATGAGTGCAGAGTAATTATGATCTATTAAAACAACTGTTTGAAATCGTGATTCGGTCGTGTTAACAGTGTATCACTCCAACTTTTGATATTACTGCAGTCAAGTCTTTTAAGTTCCTGTCGGAAATCACGTTTTATGCACAACGAAAGTGAGCTTTTTTGACGGAATTTTGTATTTTGGAAAAACCCATTTTAGTTTGGAACGCGTTACAATAGATATTTCTGTTGTTGTATGTTTGTAACCCTCGATGATGCCAATCCAATGCCACCCTTCTGGGTGGCATTATCCTCCTGGATAAGTTGACTCCCTCAGTTTTCTAGAATTCCTTCGAATGTCAATTGTTGCTTGCAGGTGATTTCGATACCGTGGCATTTCCTCAATATTTCAGGCTTGTTAGAAAGAAAAATGGGATACGAGGAAGGTGGATCAACAACTGGTCTGACGAATAGAAGATAGAAAAATAGATAGAATAAAAGAAGTTTTCTTGTTTGGACAATTCGAGTTGTAACCTTGAAATTTTTACTAAGGACGGTAAAGGCTTCACTGAGTGTTACGAGCATTCGATTCTTTTCATGAGCCTTTTATAACGAGGCTACATGTAGATCCTGGAAATTCAACTCTAGACCAAAGAGAAACATTTGTTGATTAAATAATATTTGTAGTTCAATTTAGAGAACGCATCCTGGAGTGATTGTGTTACTCTGTAGAGAAAAAAAAATTAGTACGCGAGTATTACCGTAAGTAGTCTCTAGGTCATCGCAATATAAATTCTCCAAACCTGTTGATTACTTTCCATTCGTCTTTTCCCTTCCCCATAGATTGTTGTGCGACCCATTGGAGCGAAGGCTTCTCCATGAGAAAGTAAACTTGCAATCACTAGAATAGTCGAGAGAATTTGGATGCTGATCACTTTCATCTTCAGCAAAATTATGCTGCGGAGATATACTTTTTAATATCTTTGTTTTTTTGGCACAAACTTTTCTCCTACGTTTATAAACGTTTCTTTTGTAACTTGATATGTTTAAGTGCTTCTTTGAGGTAAGACGAACCTTTCCATTTGCTCAGTTATAAATGTACTCCTTGACGAAGTTAATAATATTCCGCTTTCTGTATTACTACCGGTTTATCACATGAAAAGTAAACCAGTGACATCTTTCCAGGTCAAAATTCAAACTATCAGAGGGATTGAATTTATGTATTGAAGAGTCACCGTTTGACGGGTTTACAATTAAGAACGTGCATGTGAGATAATTAGGATTCATTTAAAGTATTCGCTTTGTTGGTGTTGTAGCTTTGGTTTAGGACATTCTTGTTTTGAATTGGGGAGAAATAACTTTCTCATTAAGTGGCTTGAAGTTAAAAAAAAAAAAAAAATCAAACTTGCTTGCTTGACTTTTGGTTGTCCCTTTATCAGATGTACACTTTAATTTGAGTTTTTCTTCGGGAAAATACCACGCAACTTGCAACAAATCCGCTCGTATTGTACGTCAAACCATCACAACTACCACATTCGAGGGTTTGGCTCTTCCTCACCCACGCCAGTGGAACTAGAAATCCTGTGTTGTTCTTAATTGATTCGCGGTTCACTTTTATCTATAAACTCACTACCCACGTTTCGTCGGTTTGTGGCTATATTTTGTCCCTAACTTTCGTTGGTAAATGTGGAAAAAAACCTGAATAATTTGTGAAAATTTGCATTTTCTATAAGGCGCGCTCTATATGTGCCCACGCTGAGAAGATATACAACCTTTAACATTTAATGGACACTAAATTATAAATGCAAAGTCCAAGTGATGGCAGTGCATTAAGACTTTGTGTGCTTTATTCGTTACCCGGAGTGTATACGTAGTTTTTAACTCATTAGCATGATGCTAAATTGCTCATGATGTCTGGCCAATTTTATTTGTTAGTATAGGTAACCGCATGATTTCAAGTGCACTTTGGAATAAACAAGCACGAATAAATGTTTTCAAAGACTACCAAAATTCTACGAGCCCGTAGGGCGAGTGCAATTTGTAGTCTTTGAAAAAAATTACAAGTGCTTATCTATTCCAAAGTAATCATGTGATTACTTATTAATAATACACATGAAAAAATTCGAGATGGTTAAAGGGATACCCTACACCTCATAGCAACTTTTGCTTAAAAGGTAGTCAGTTAACATCATAATTACGGAAAAAACGATAAAATACATGTAAGCAAAAACTAGAAAAGTCTGCAAATCGCCAAGAAATAACAAAAATGTTGGTCAGTATAAAATATGGACTGCGTACTGCGGACTCAGACTGCGGACCGGGTATAAAACGCGTGGACCAGGTATAAAACGTGGACTGCGGACCGGGTATAAAACAAGGAACAGGTATAAACGCGAACTGCTGACTAGCTATGAAGCAAGGACTAAGTTTTCAAAAACGGAGAATAGAACAAAACTTGGTTTGTACTGGCCCAGATACAGATACAGGCCTTGAGTACTTTTATTCCGTGTCAAGATATTGTCACGTACACAGAAATGCTCAGTTACAACATTGACTAGACTAGAGAAAGTAAGAGTAGAGACTTTACTCCACGAATTTAAAGAGGAAAGGGAAAGGAAAGGAACTTTATTCAAGCGTCTAGTCGTTCTACATTCGCGCACTAAAATCAAGTCAAACACTATAGTGGAAAATTTGCTATGGGGAAGAAAGGAAACACTTTTGGCATAACTTTAACCCCACGTATATTTCCATTTTTCATATTAAAGTCCTCTGACTGTTGTTGTCGTAGTTCGAGCCAGGATGGTCAGATGAATTCAACACACACGTAGAGTGTTTTGGCTCGTCACGCAATCCTTACTTCGAAAGTCTGCGTAACAGGCTTCAGATAAAGTCGGTACTGTGTACGTTTAAATCATCGCTGTTTGCAGACGGACCCGTGCGACACTGGGGTGAACAAAAAGTTGTATCAATCGCAACAAAATGTTTATTTCGCGAATAAATAACGAGATACCCGTCCAAACATCACAGTGCATGGACTCTGTTCCAAAGATCTGTTAATGATTGACAGGCCACATGACGTCATGTGCACGGAATGCGCATAACGAAATATTTCTAAATTTTTACTGGCTTGCCAGTATGGCAATCCCAGTCGGAAAATGAGCAATATTTCTCTGTTGTTTTATTATTATTTATTTTTTTCCGTGTTGGTAAAAGTCTTGCCTGTCACACCCTGCGTATTTTGTTAGGTTTGATGGGGTTGGGGTAATGCGTAGATTTCTCTGGTGCACACAGGAGAACACTGATTTCATTAAGTTGCAATGGCGTCGAAAGTCATTGTATCGCGACCAAAACCCTATTGTTTATTAGCCAATAATAATCCAGAATTTCGATGTGTAATTTGCACTGGTATTACACTTTTTGCACTGTGTTACACTTGAATTGCACTGCTCTCAGCCAATCAGAATCGAGTAATTTTTATATACAGAATTTAAATATACAGAAAGAAGCCCTCTTTTTTCAAAATCTTTCTAATGTATTCGAAAGAGAATAATTTCCCTTCTCGACGGACATGAAAACAGCACTCTGCGGTAATCTATCGTCTATGCTTCGAAAGCAGAATCGACGACAGGTTTCAACAAAGAAACTTGATTTTCTCTTCCTCTTGCATAACGTAACTGTCCATAGCCTCCGCAAGTCTTCCTTTCAAATTCTCTTTCACCAGTCGGGTAAAATATGACCTAAAATTTCAAAACTTATAAGTGATGACTTCGGCTGTGCTTCGGTTCTCTAATAGGGCTATGACTTGTTTCCATATCTTAGAATGCCCTTGGACGATGGGGGCCTGGGTTCCTAACAATTACACGATGTCATTATCGGACGAGCTTACGCTGTAAAAATATGAAAAACAGGCAGAATTAGAGCTTAACGTAAAAAAAAAAGCGTTTCTGAGCTAAGCCGCGCTGATCTACAGTATTTAGTTCTACGCGTACCACTTTGAACATGATGCTTTATTACGTCAAACGTACTGCAGAAATTATTTATCATACAGACCGTGAAAACTTATACACGAAAGTTTGAATTGAAAACAAAACTTGACAAACAAAAGAGAAAAGAAAATAACCAATAGAAGACTGGATGCATTATTCTTGTCAAAACTCTGTGAATATATTTAAATCAAAAGCAACGGTCAAATAAAGCAAAAGGAATATATAAGTAAACAATTCAAAATAATACGGTTAACAAGTTTTTCCTAACGACACTTCCACTTTTGGCCGTGCCTATTTGACATTTCTCATTCCCAGGCAGTTCAGTGGTAAGCTTCTTGAACCAATGTTTGGCCAAAGGCCTTGTGAAAATGTCTGCTAGCATCTCATTAGTGGCATCGTATTTCACATAACGAAAGTGATATCGTATATCAATATGCTTGGTCCTGGCATTACCAACAGGATTCTTCAATCATGTACGTCCAATACACACGAACTGAATCGGGTCGTTCAACGTTCAAGTCGACCCGACTGACGGAGGTCAGGTCGTGATTGCCCGAAGTGAAGGTTTCATCGATCTTCTTCTTAGTGTCTCGATGGATCGTGTCGGATGGTGATGGGTCGTACGAACCGACAAGGCTTAAGACGACCCCACTATTTAGCAGTCAGGTGGTGACAAACGGTGCGCTGTGCAACAAGCGCGCTAGAAATGTATATGCCTCCATTCCATCAATTTATTACCAAATTCATGTCACCATAGAGCGGTTTTCAATTGAGTGTCGAAAGTAATTAGCGAATTACGTTGGTTTTGCATTACTTCACTCAGTGGTCGGTTCAAAGTTCTTGGCCCGCTTTTTTAACCGATCAGAAGCGAAACCAAAACCAATCGTGGCTCGCGCGTGCACATTTTCCCGCGCTTTGTGTCGGCTACGTGTAACTAATTTGGAGTTTTGATTGGCCAAAGTAATTACTTTGGTTTTGGCTTTACGACACTCGATTGAAACTCGCTCTATTTTCACCAATGACAATGATCAACACCCGCAATTTTTGTATTCGCTCTTACGAAGGGATAACGCTCAAAACGTCAATGCACCTCAAGAGCGCTTGTTAGCGAGCGCGGTCTGTTCAAATACCCGATAGTTCCATGTTAAGTAATTGTTGCAGTACAGACAAACATTTCGCACTTACTAGTAAAATATCAGTGGATATACTAGGCAAAATTATGCAAGAAGTTTAAGGAACTTCTTGAGGCATCCCCTCGGTGATGGGTTATGCCTTTTGGAGATTACACAATGACTCTGGAAGTCTTGCCTAGTAGTCGTGAGAGCAATCGCCTCCCACCAATGTGGTCCGGGTTCGATTCCCAGACTCGGCTCTATTCTGCTCCGAGAGCTTTTTCTCCAGCTAATCCTGTTTCTCCCTCTCCTCAAAAACTAACCTTTGATTTACGTTAATTTGTACATTTCAGTTTACAGTGCCCTTAATTAATTCTACAGCGCCAGAAGACTAGACAGTTAAATAAAGTTCCTACCCTTTGACTTTTTCTCATGAAATGACTAAAAGAACGCCAGTGTGCATTTATCCAAGAATGACCATTATTCATTGAAATATCAAAATAAGTACAAGATATATTTGCGGCCCGATCGCGTGTTGTGAAGATGAAAAACGTGAACCGAAAAGAAAAAAAAGAGCGAGCTGAATTCATTAAGTTGTAAATGTAATAATAAACACTTAATGACTGGTCCCGAGGGAAACAGTTCATTTTGTTTCCCGAGAATCGCAAAGTTTCCCCGAGGCGCAGCCGAAGGAAACATTGAACTTCAACAATGATTTCAAGAGGGACCGATGGAGCTAATATACAAAATATATCCGCTCACAAGGTGTTTCATTATTGGCTGGAAAATTTCTGTGCTGGCAATCCCGTGCGTGGCAGGGGTTCTTTCAGACGATTGCTTAATAGCGTAGTTTTTATTTAGGAAAAGGAAAAGCGTGTTTTTCAGCGAGTGCGGTCGAGTTTCGCAGTGTTTCCTGGGAAATATGTCAACTGGCAAGCTTGCTATCAAATCTGTGGCGCGACATGTGACGAACAGGTCATGTGACAGATGTCAATTGATTTTGGAAGCAAAGGACGAGTATCGTCATTCAAAATTCAGTTATTTGCTCCGCTTCCATCGTTTCTGGAGAAACCAGAGTTGGGCTTCTTCTATTTGTTCTGTGGACTCCTCACGTGGTTCTATCGCAACGTTCGCGTTCCTCATTTTATTTTCTAGGGACAGGTAAGCTTCTTAACCTTTATTGCACATTGACATGCTGCATTACTTTGAATCAATTTTCCGAATTCGCGCTCTGATATTATGATTTGTCTCTTCTCTGGCGCTGCGCGCCAGCCCTTTCTATCTCCTGTTCAAACGAGATTCTTCATTCTACCGTCATTTGGGAAAAGAAGTTTGCATTAAA
>NC_090874.1:23250412-23290412 GCF_036669935.1 Montipora foliosa | reverse complement strand
AACCATATCCAGAAGTTAGAAAGCCTTTGAAGGTAATGGCATTTAACAATTATTCTACGAGGGCGCGCTGGATATGAAATGATATATATAAGCAACGAGGCGCGTAGCGCCGAGTTGGTTATGATCATTTCATATCCAGCAAGCCCGAGTAGAATAATTGTTTTATTAAAAACCCCAACATCACAACTCTTTTATGTTGAATTTTTTCTCGGAGCCGCAAAACTGTGTATTTACTGTTGTGTTCATTGACCATATCTGGTAGTGCAGGTATTTGAGCTGATAACCTGTGTCCGGCGAGCCAATGAAAATGCTGGAAATGTGATATCCGTAGTTCAGTTTTTAATAAATTAGAGATATTAAGAGCGAGTCCGTGCACAAAATTGGTACTTTAACATTTCCGTGCACAAATTCGTGGTACCAGTAAGGCTCAAAAAATCAAAATCGCTCAAGTATACAAACGTTATGTAGTTTTTTATTCGAAAGATCCGTTCGTTTCCGAGAAAAAAGTGGAAAACGGTTTCAAGCCCCGCCCGTCGATTTTGCAAGCCAAAAACAGGGTTGAAATTTACTGATTGGCTTGACTCGCCTTTCAAAACAACCGCACTAGAAATAAATCATATTGCTAAAACTTAAAGTATGACTCGTCGTTGGCCCAAATGCGTAATATTTTTAGAATTACAACAATCTGAGTAATAATTACAAAAAGCTAAAGCCTACAGCTACCTGTTGTTTACCCACGTGAGGTAGTTGAAAAAAGCGACCATTTTCATCATATTCCTTTGATCAGAATTTTTTAAGATAGAAGGTGAAAACACTACAAGCTACAAACTTTTATATTAAAAATTATTTTGGGAAATCATTCAGAGCTTCAGCTGGAGCTTCTCTGAAATTATTTGAAAATCATGTTACAGACAACATAAAGTAAAGCCATCTTTAACATATGCACAACAATCATCAGTGGACCGGGTGAAGGTTCTGAAACGTCTGTCCTAAAAGGTCTTTGTAATCTTGGCGAATAAAGGGATAAATGTTAAAGTACTTACCCTATTCTTTGTTTGAGGACTAGTTTTACGGCCTCAAAATGTTTCCCGTTGCCATCTTTTCAACTTTGTCATTCTGTCAACACTGTTTGTGACTCAACCAGCACGCATGCTTTCCGACGAAGTTCGTTTATGTTATTTCAAAACGTAAAAAATCCTCTCTTTCTCATCTGCCAGCATAACGTTTGTCTCAAATGCTGCTGAACACCGAAAAAGCGCCAAGCTGAAGGATGAACTGCCCTAACTTACATGCCGCGAACGTTTTGTGACTCAGTATGCAAATTTCCTTTCACCAGTAATATCAGATTACAGCTGTTAGGATCCAGGATCCGCTAAAAGCACACGTAAAACATGCTTTATAAAAACAAATTTGAACATAAAGAATTAGTAGCCTTGCTAAAGATTTTAATTTTGCTTCGAGGCGCGTACATTATCAAATCGAAAGATCACTTAAAAGAAAATTTGTGTACATGTCTTCTTCCCATCTGCACAAGTGAACTTCCAGGCTGGTGTGTCACTTTTCGTGAATTGAAACAAACATTATTTAGGCCAATAACTTGAGAAAATACGTCAAAAAGACAAATGATGAAGTTTTCTTGCCTGACACCTAGACCTGTTACTGAGATAAAATATTTCTGAAACTCGAAAAGCAAAAGCTTCATCTGAGAAAACGTCTACTGTCCTTTGAAGGTGGCAAGTTGACATTTGCAGCTCTTTACAAGGTCTCTAATGGGATGTTGATGTAGGTCTGCTTTCGCTTGATCTTAATTAATGTTAGAAATGTCAAGGCCAGGTGAGGAACAAATTTCCTGCAGCATTTTTATCGAAAACCATGCAAGTTTAGACTTTTGCACAAGTTCCCAGATGTTAAATGAATCGTAAACGATTGGATATAGGCATTTTGGATGGACATGCTTGTTACAATGTTATCTCTCATCTGCTGTAAATGGTTTTAACGTTGTAAGTGAGCAGTAGGATCTTCTTCCTTGTCATCGTCTTCCGTATCCTCGTCGGTGGTTTTCTTCGCAACTAAGCGGGAATAAAAGCTAGCAACCTGTTGCGCAGTAAGAAATTCGGTACTGTCAAAGAGCCGTTCACCATTGACATCCTTCGCTTTCCGCATAGCTATTTAGCCACACTTGCAGGATCTGCTTTACGACCAGTGCGCTGTCCGATCTGAAATTTGGTGCTCAAGCACTCGTTCTGTTTGGTAGAAAAACGAGTACTTCCGGTGCGAGAGCACCTCGGAGAAAGCGTAAGGAGCTGTAATTCGTACTTCTTTGCCTAGGCTTAGTTCAGGTATTGCAGTCGCACCTTGTTTCAACCTTGAAGCGTACCCCATTATGGCGCGATCGATGTGATTCAAAAGAAACGAATATCTTTGGTAAGATTTAGTTCATCCCTCTTCAGGGCAACTAAACAAAACATCCTTTGGCTTGTCTGCGTTGTGCCATGCACTTTCGCCATGGTCGTTGCCGTCATCATCATCACTATCACAGTCATGGTCGATGTCATTATCATCACCATCCTTGCCATCATTCTGATCGTCTTTACGATCAGCAGTGGGTTTCTTATTCGTCTTCGCTTTATAGGGCCAAAGTTCATTTTGACAGAGAAGTCACTTGAGCTGGATAGAGATGGTAGCTCGCATGTACAATGAAACTTACAGTACGGCATGAGTTTTCCCGGACCAACCTTTTCATCTTTCCATACTCTTAAACACTCTTCATCGTACTGAACGCTGCTGGTAAAGCTTACACCCTCCCACTTCATTGATGTTCTTAGAGGAGACGTTGGTGGACTACAGATCATCTACTCCTGCGACACCAACGAAAGAATTGATTGCCTCCAGCATCTGTGATGCTGTTTCAATATCGTGCCCTGACTTAAGATCATGAGAGATTTTATTAATGATGAAATGGTATATGAAATGAATCATATGTGAACTGCGGATATGAAATCAAGTGAAGCTATGATTTTTCAGGCTTCTCTACGCAATTGTAAAAGTTGCTCTCATAACTGTGAAGATCATAGCTTCACTTGATTTCATATCCGCACTTCACATATGATTCATTTCATATACCATTTCATCATTGATTTATCCCTCACGGGACCATTAGAACCCACAAATGACCAGCTCCCAACGTCAGTGGCTTCATAGCTCAGTTGGTTAGAGCGTCGCACCGGAATCGCGAGGTCACGGGTTCAAACCCCGTTGAAGTCCTGAATTTTTCAGGCTTCTCTACGCAATTGTAAAAATTGCTCTCATAACTGCGAAGATCATAGCTTCACTTGAGAGATTTTATTGTCGCCGCTTTCCGATCGCAAGGATCTTTCCCTCCTTGTGCAGACGTAGTGGAAGACGTAGACCATTTACCTCTGCCACTTGTCTAGCTGTGACGAGGGATAACGAGCAGTGATATCAGTCAGGCGGGCTGAGCGTTATCTTGCCTTAGGTAAACTGACTGTAACGTTACTGCGGCATGACACCTTTTAGTCGATGGAAAACGTCGTTTAGAATGGCAAGGACGGTGCGACTGTCCTGATTGCAGCTATCAAATATATGTACAAACGTCAGCATTTCCATTTGTGAATCAGTTCCTCTCCTGATTGCCACTGCAATATGCCATGGAATCCCTCGTTTGGCAAACCAGTCAGTTTGACTTATGCGAAATTTGCGTCGAAGGTTTTTTATGGCCCAATCCAACCCAATTAATACTGAGGATTCATCGAGTTCCTTCAGGATATCTAGCCTGCATTCATCTTGATTAGCCGAACGGAGAAAGTGGAACTTTCAGGCATTAAGATATTGTTTGGACTGGACGATCACAAAGTTCAACTCGTCTTTGGTATCATTCGGGCAGTTCAACTCTTCCAGAGTTTCCTCGATTTCAGCAACAACTAAAGCAAGTTGAAAGCAACTGCCACAGCGGTCTTCGTGGTCATGGTCACAGTTTAAAAGATAACCTTGGTCGCCTGGGTCATTGATAGCCTGGCGCGCATTGAATCATACACCTACAGAACAAGAATAAACGGTTAGTTTGAAGGAAGGAACTGTCAACTGTTTCTTCTTCGGGTAATGAGTGCATGATAAAACAAAGTTTATCTAATTGTGCGTTGATAAGGGTACAAAGCACCAAACGTTTCGAGGGTTCTCTTTCTTCCTTAGTGAGTTGCTTTCAACCACTGAGGACGAGGAAGCACCCTCAAAACGTCTGGTATTGTGTACCCTTATCAGCGCACATTTGAATATACTTTGTATAAATCCATCAATCATTTGTGTTGCACAGTATCTTCTCATGATAAAAAACGGCTACCTTTCTGTTTTATTTTAAAATGTACATTCTAAAATTGCTACAAAATTTAGCTAAATTCACACTTATCATTAAACTAATTTTTAGTTTTTATGACAAAGTATATACAGTGCAGGAAACTTCAGCTTTTTAAGCTGACACGATCTGCAGATGTCACTGCAGTACTTAAAGGGCTCTCAATTTTTCCTTGTAGTTAAATGCATTCAGTTTAAGTGTTAGTCTATTTTCTGTATCCTATATAAGTCTTATTACGATAGCAAAATGTGGATTTTTTTTTGTCGGTACATTTAAAATACAATAAAATTACAAGAAAAACTAATACCTTGTAGTCACCCTTCAGGTATCTCTTGGCTGATTTCATCTGCTCCTTTTTTTCTTCAACCCAAAGACAACCCTTTCCACACTTTTCGTCAATTTCTTCAACTACACCCTCTAGGTCTTCAAAGGCTTTTGCTTCTTGCGCAGTAAAATAATCAAGCGCCTGAAGGGAGTTTCTTGTAGACGCCGAGCAGACATTTAAAATTGCGAGTAGTATACTGCGTGCCATCGATACGAAACCTGACTCACGACAAAACGCATTATACTGCTGCACCATTCGCTCGGGGATTAATGTTCTGATTACGTTTGGCACTGCAATCTCTTCTTTCGTAGACAACTTGAGCGTTTTCTCGCCAAATGGCAAGAATTGCACAATGTGGGAGCTGGTTATAAAGTAAAAAAAGTGGTCAAGCTGTCCTGGTGACACATACATTTTTCCGGAAGAAACAGCAGAGACAACAGAACCTCGGCAGGAAGGATCCGATGGTGCCTTTTGATCTTAAACCTGTACCGAGTAAGACCAGGAAGCCAGTTTTGCAAGGTTTCAAAATCTGTTTTGTCTGTCACAATAGATACGATTTGTCTTGGTGATCCCCCGTGTCCTGCCTTCTTGTAACATTCTGCAGGCGCGTCTGCTAGCTTAAAGTCAATAGCTTCGTCATTCGTCTGCTGAGCTGCAAATTTAGATTGAACTAAGGATATCCAGAGTTTTTCAGCGTCTTGTGGCGCAATCTCTCCAAGAGCTGCATCGACCACTTGTTTTGCTTTACAAATGTGTAATCGTTGAGTTCTATCCGACGCCATATCCCACGGCATCTTCCTCTATCTCTACTTGATCTAGTTCCTCGAACTGTCTTCTCAGAATCTGAGCTACTCTCCAACGGCTGGTAGAAGCTCCCGGGAGTTTCAAGTAGGTAAGAAACCTCGTGTTTTGCAGGAGTGCTTATTAATGACAGGTCGCTGTCGGTTTCTGTTGAGGGAGGAAGAGTATTATTATTATTATTATTATTATTATTATTATTATTATTATTATTATTATGTGATAGTGTTGTCATCATTATTATTATCGTTACCGTTATCATTATTATTATTAACGCCCTAATTATCGCGCTGCTGAAATAACAGAGGGCTCACGATACGAAGCACACGGTGGTTTATTTATCGCTGTCAACTCGTTTATTTTGTCTTCCCTAGACCCCACCGACACCGGTACCGCAGCTTCTATAGAAATAACCCTGCAGTGATTACTTTGGTTCCATTCATGGAATGGGTGACTGTCCTGCCAGAGAATGATGTACATGTGTTAGTTTGATATCACTCAAGTATGATGCAAATCTCTGAGTGCCGGGACTGTACTTTGTAATAATGCATTAGTTTATCTATTTGTTTCCACCAGGATAAGGGTGTAAAAATCATTGCAGTTGGCGTCGGTCCATTCGTAGACAACAACGAGTTGACAAACATTGCCATGGGCAACAGCACAAACATTCATCATGTGAAGAAGTTTGATGATCTCAGCAAGAGGATAGACGACATTATTTCAAAAATTTGCTTTGAAAGAAAGCAACCTGACATGGATAAATGGTTCCACACTTACTGATTGTGAGGTAACTAGTTTAAATTTGTATAATTGAACAAAACAGTGACTACTTTCCTTAATTTGTGTTGTTTTTAGCAAAATTCTCAGCCAATCAAAAGCGAAAGCAAAACGTATTACGTTTTACGTCTATGCGTTTTCCCTCGCTTTGCGACACCATAGGCAGCCCAAGCTCACGTCACTACAGACAGCCGTTGAGAATTTAAACGCGTTATAAGACTTTGTATGTGAAATAAAATACCGTCGATTGTAAAGCCTATAAAAATGCTCAATTAACTTTCATTCAATAAAATGAATAAAAATGACTCACCTCTGGTGTATTCTTGTGCCTTTTGGAGTTTATTTTACAGTTTCGGGAAGTCCGTGTTTTCAATGCTCTAAGACGAAGTAAAGGCTGCGCACTGAGAATTCGACCGTTGTCAGCTCAGAGGCGGTTTGCGACTCGAAAATTCATCCCAGCCGCGATTTTTTCACGCAAAGCTAAAGCCACATCACTTGCGAACCTCCGTGAATGTTTCGTAGTCAAAAATCTCCACGCACTTGGCTGGAAATGAGCGTTTTCTGCTTCAATTCCACGATAGCTGATGAATTTAACAGCAACTGATAACCGCACAGGACACGGAGCTTAGGTCCGAGGTCAAATTAACTCCACCCGATGAGGGTACAGTCTTTCATATACAACACTTACCCCATCCCACAGCGTCACTCGTAACCATGGTGTTCGAGAAGCCACTGTGGGGATAGGGTGAGTGTTGTACATGAAATGACTGTACCCTCATCGGGTGGAGCTAATTTGTCCTTGGGCCCAAGCTCCGTGTCCTGTGCGGTTATCAGTTGCTGTTAAATTCATCAGCTATCGTGGAATCGAAGCAGAAAACGCTCATTTCCAGCCAAGTGTGTGGGGATTTTTGACTACCAAACATTCACGGAGGTTCGCAAATGATGTGGCTTTAGCTTTGCGTGAAAAAATCGCGGCTGGGATGGATTTTCGAGTGGCAAACCGCCTCCGAGCTGACAACGGTCGAACTCTTAGTGTGCAGCCTTGACTTCGTCTCAGAATATTGAAAACACGGACCTCCCGAAACTGTAAAATAAACTCCAAAAGGCACAAGAATACACCAGAGTTGAATCATTTTTATTCATTTTATTGAATGAAAGTTAATTGAACATTTTTTAGGCTTTACAATCGACGGTATTTTATTTCCCATACAAAGTCTTATAACGCGTTTAAATTCTCAACGGCTGTCTGTAGTGAAGCGAGCTTGGGCTGCCTATGGCGACACATTAATTTGCGACCTGCGTGTTTTGTGATTGATCAAAGTTGTCATACTATGCCACCAAATGACTAAATTCCACAATTTGTTCTCCAGTTTTAATGTAACAACCGCATCGCAATGCAGTCCTCTCTCAGTTCGATTTTTCTTCGTACCAACGGAGCCGATCGTTTTTTTGGAAACACTTTGTGGTGGATGAAACTTTCCTAAAGTTTTCATTTGTGTTACAGGTGAACAGGACATTATACAGATGAAGGGGAGGATGTTAAAAAGGGAAAACTTATTTAGAGTTTAGTTTTATGCTAGAGAGGAAAACCTAGATTTTAGTTGCATGTGAACGACGTCGAAGTTCTCAAGAAGCAATAAAGCACCACGATGTATACAGTAAATGTTGTGATCTCTCATTTCCCTGCTTCCCCAAAAAGGATCTCATCCACCAATATGCCACAGGCGCCAAATCAGAGGGTACACCGTCACTTCATCTTCACCTTCCACGTTAGAATACCTGTGTTCGATCATCAACAAGCCATTTATCCATCCGTTGACTTTAGAGCCTGCTAGTACAAAACTTTTCAATATTTTAGACAAAAAAATCTCTACAATCCTGATCACAAGTGTTGGGACAGTTCACACAGATGACTTCACAGACAGCCTCTCTTAATTAAGATCAAGATCTTGTAAACCCGCCTGTGCTATTATTGTTCACCGTGTCCTTTCGAATCCTTTTTCTGGAGCATCCTTTAAAGATCCAAACTGTCTTTCCTTGATCCGTGGTCTTTATATGTGTCACGTCGGGGTCACCATGAAGTAAACTCCAGTCCTGTTTTCACAAAAGATCAACTTTTATTCCGAACGTCAAAAGAACATGTTGTTCCCACGACAAGGACACGTGAACCGCTCTTACACAAAGTATGGCCCTAATACGTATCTTACGTAACAATACACCCTATGCAAAATGAAAAGGGACTGGGAGCGATACGTGCGAGAACGAGGCTAGTTGGGCCTTGTTCTGTTTACTCGTGGTAAAAATGGCTGCTGATCAAACTGTAAGTGCCAGCCGTCTTTTCGAGGGCGATATACCAGGAGCATCTCTTCAAGGACGAAATCCTACAACACTCACCACGGATGAGCTTCGCTTTTGGTTAAAATGTCGTGGCGACCCGGCAAAAGGATTAAAAACAAAGGCACAGTTAGCAAAAAGGCAAGTAAGCTTATCGATGTATTTCTCAGTAGTCGTAATAATGAGGGCTTTTTTATACTGTACTTGGTTAAAAGGATTCGCTATTTAACATGTCTTATTTCTTATTTCAAGTAGAGATCAGGAGATTTAATGTTTATTTCCGTCGCCTACCTGTTTCTGCACAATTAACTGGTGTGCTAATTTTTCCGTAGAGTTCTTGAATATGTGGCTTCTGGTCGTGATAAAGATGTTGTGGATCCGGACAAGAACCTTATTTACACGCGTCGAAAGCAGAGACAAGAAAAATTACAAACTCGAAATGATCCGTTGCTAAAGGAAAGTACTGTAAGGTTTCCATCGACTGGGTGGTCAACAAGCTTACAACGAATGCCATTGTTTACAAAGGCAGAAATGGATTTGCATGTCTCTCAGTCTGGAAAAAACATTGACCGAAGTAAACAGAGCCATACAGTTCCAACAAGCATGAGAAAAGCCAAGACGTTCCTTGAAGACGAATACTTGAAGGACGTAGTTGCTGCTAGTGACAATGAATATTTCTTTTTTCAATGTTTGTGTCATCATAGCTTTAAAAAAAATGAAGCCCCTCATAAATTAAAAGTTGCACTTTGTTTAGTGAGTGGAAGTGTAAAGTATTCTTCATGTACGTGCGTGGCGGGATCTGCTGGCTTTTGTAATCATGTACTTGCACTTATGATGAAACTTTGTAAGTTTAGCTTGTATAGCTGTCAAAATGTCAAGGAGTTGGACCATGAATCTGATATGGCACAACCTAAGGCATGCACCTCCAGTTTACAGCTGTGGCACAGACCTGCAAGAGGGGAAAAAATCAAGCCCCAACCTGTCATGGAACTCAATGTAAAGAGGTCCAAATTAGATAGCGATTATGATCCTGATAGTGGTGTGAGGTGTTTATTGTATGAAGCTAGAAAAAACTTGAGCACACAAACAGCAGATGAAGTTATGTTGAAAGACAAGCTTCAAAAGATCAATCCTAAATTTGCCCTGTCTCAAATCATTTCTCCTGGTGGTACTAACTTACAGGAAACAAAATTTGGAAAATCTCCGAGTGGTTCATATGCAAGTTATCAGTTACAGTTTTCCGAGTCCAATTTTCAAGTTTTCTGCAATATTGACTCAGTGCCTAGAGCAGACGGCAATGATGGTAATGATGACCAAAATGCTATATCTGCGTTTCCTGCATTTCCTTTGCAACATTCTGAACAGTACAAAAAGCCAGATGGTTTGAGCAGGAACCAAGAAGCACTCCTGGATCATTTGACTGTTGATGAGGTAAAGCTCAATAACATAGAGAAGACTACAAGAGAACAAGCAGCCTCCCAAGAATGGAATGCTGAAAGAAAATTTCGGTTTACAGCTTCTAATTTCCACACCATTGCAAAAAGGAAAAGAAATCATGCCTCTTTAGTAAACAATCTGCTTCATCCCAAGCCATTTACTTCCAAGCAGACAGAACACGGGAAAACCTATGAACCTGTAGCCTTGAAAGAATATGGAAAATATATGTTTGCAGCTAGGAATCCAGTTACAGTGTTAAAAGGTGGCCTTGTTGTGAGTATGGCCTGTCCAATTTTGGCAGCATCGCCAGATGGCAAGGTCATTGATCATAGTTGTAGTAAGCCTTTTGGACTAGTAGAGGTTAAATGTCCCTTCACTAAGTTTCATGTAAGTCCCTTAGATGCATGTGCAGATGAAAGTTTCTTTGCAGAAAATGTAAATGGACAGCCAAGACTGAAAAGGGGACATCAGTACTACTTTCAAATACAGGGTCAACTTGCTGTTACAGGGGCTAGCTGGTGTGATTTTGTAATTTACACCAGCAAAGGCATGAGTGTAGAGAGGATCACATTTGATCCTCAGTTCTGGGACACATTGAATGAATGCCTTAAGAACTGCTATTTCAATCATTTTATAGAGCCAGCCGCTTTAGAATTCTGTAAACATTAGAAAAGCGTGTCATTGTTGTTAAATTGTAGCAATGACACATATGTCTAAAACAGAGTATCAACCTTGATGTCTTTCAAGATAAAACTTTTGTAAGATTTGTTTCTTTATTCTCAGTTCTTGAGCACAATGACTGTACGAAGATAAATGACAGTTTACTAGCTCCTAGCGCACAAAGATGCCGAAACCCTAGTTTACCAAATCTGTGCTCTTTCTGAGACATAACATTAGGGTCTGGCGCTTTTATTAAATAATGTTGTCTTCTGTAGAAGGCATTATTGCTTTGCCTAAATGTTACGTGGAAATAAGAGGATCGTGCATGTTACACAAAAAGGCACAGACACTCCACATTTGATTTACCACCCCAAATAGACTAAGTGGTACGACACTATCCCAAATGCGGAAGTTCTTGACTTTGTTAATAGCTCGTTCGATATGTATTCTTACCGAGGCAATTTCCTGGGTCTTGATAACATCTTGTGCTGTCATTTGGGTATACAACCCTAGAAAAGGTGGAATGTTTAGGTTCACACCCAGTGGAAGGAGATCTTCAATTGTAAAGCCTTTATCGGCCATCACAGTGTCACCTTTATCAAAATCTAACTTCAGAAAACCACTTCTCTCAACAATTTCGCGATCGGAAATACTTCCACTGTATAGTTGACTGATAAAAGTTATAGCTCCACTAGGAGCAATTCCAACTAAGCCTTTCAGAGTTACGTGGTTTTTATACGAGCTGAACAGTTTCGAATTCAAAAGAAGGCTGGAAGGCATCTGACATCTAATCTCTGTGCAATCGATTATTACACGGGTGGAAGAGTATTTGTCTTTAAAGCTGTCTGGCATAGTAACTGTAACAACCTCCTTATTTGCCCATATAGATACCTGACCAAATTTAAGATACAAGTAATTTATCCAGGACAGGAATATCCTGCTCACTGTTGACTGAGAGATATGAAACAAGTGAGCCAGATGCTTTTCTGCAAATCCCCTTCTTAGTCTGCAGAGTACAAGGAAAAACTCCTCTCTTGCTTCTAAGCTCCTTTTTCTACCTTTGTGAGTGCATTCCTCTGGTTCCTCGGTTTCATTTTCGTTCTCATCATAAAAACGCTTTGGGACACTCCTTTCTTTTGACGAGCAGTACCTAATGTTCTCCCCATTCGTTCCAGTGTTCAAAAATTCATATACAGCATTAAATGTAGCAAAGTTAGGAAAGCCGGTGTAAAAGGCGATGTCCTCGTCACAGGTAAAATTTCGCAACTGAAAAACGCGAGAATCTGCAAGACCCTTCTGACGTTTCAAAACTCCTATTTCAGCCTTTAGCGAAGCATTTTCAAGCTCCAGACTCTTCAGTTTTTCGAGAAGTTCTTTGAAATCTTCTGTCGTGTTTCCTTGCGTATCCGTGTCGTTTTGCACGTCATGATCAGCAGAGCTACCAGCCGCCGATGAAGTGCAGTTATCAGCGTTGGTTTCAGTTGCACTAGTTGTTTGAGATACTATCAACTCTGTGTCTGTATTCGACGTAAACATACGTTTCTTAGGAGGCTTTCTCTTTAGCGGAGAACTTTGTGACCAAGAAAAACGTGATGGCACGACCCCTTCCCTGACATAAATACGCTGGCCTCCGACAGACTTAACAAAGTCCTCAGGTTTAAAGTGACGAGAGCAAATCTTCGTGTTTTGGTTGACAGTAAAATCCTTACATTCGTCGCGACGAATAGCATGCAGCCAACGTTTCTTGAGGTTCACATCATCTGGAAACTTGAAGTAGGAAATTTTCTTTCCATTTTCAGTCCTGTACAGCTTTTTGGTGCATTTGGGAACACAACAATTTGCCGGCATATTTAAAATTTGGCGCCCTTCGCATCAGGCGGCCATTTTTTCTTGGCCCAACTAGCCTCGTTCTCGCACGTATCGCTCCCAGTCCCTTTTCATTTTGCATAGGGTGTATACCACTGTAAAATAATATGACAAACACACAGTTACGTCAACAAAAAGTTAGTAAAAGTTAGTAAATGATCTTGTAAAAGAATCAATAGATTTGTCCACATGGTTTTGCGATTCAGAACTTTCCATTCAAACTCTTGTGCTTTATAGAACACCTGCCACTAACCATAATGTTAGGGAAATTACATGCGTGTCTTATGACAATGATATTAGGAGATTTTCATTCTTCTCAAATACTTGAGGAATGATTTCCGTACAGGTCCCTACTTCATTATGCATGCAGAATAAATTAATTATGCATTCGCGTCATTGTTTTGTAGAACAATACGTATACCCAAGGGAATCAAATATATATACATTGGCTTATTGGTACTTACGGGATGAATAAAAATGGATCTCATTTCTCTCGCCCTCTCGCTTTCTCCCTCCCTCTCTGTCTTCCTTGCCGACATGGCTCACACCGTTGCTCTTCTTCGTCCCAGCTTTCCTCTTTCTATCCCTTCGTCCTGTCCTTTTTTTTCCAGATCCCGCTCAGCTTTTTCTGGTATTGCAATGCTATGTCACTTGCGGCTTGCTTTGAATTGACCTACTGTAGAAACTTTGGTTTACTTGTCCTTAACTATTCTTGACCACTGAGCTAACGTGTCAAGTTGCTAATTCAAACCATTAAAAATGATATTTACTCTGAGTTCTGGATGACTATTTACATCACAATTATTATTATATACCCGTGCCATGCCGAGCAACTACAATCGAACCCACAACTCCTAGGTTTAGAGATCCCTGTTTTACTACTTTTGAAAAAGCCCTATCCCTTTAATAATGCTAACCATAACCCTAATTACAACTAAAGACAGTGTTTAGGCCTATGGTTAGTCCCTGCGATAGATTTAGGTTTATCTAGTATTGCTACGATCTGTGATCTGCTCAGTTTTACTTCATGCCCGGTGCGGCACACTTATAAGTTCATTGCACGGAAGAGTGTACCACGCTTCCAGTCTGATTGGTGCATCCTTCATGGGAAACTTTAATGCACAAGTTCATTGAAATTAATCGTTTCACGTTTTGACTCTTTTGAGGCAAAGTGGTGACTTCGTGATAATCAAGATGGCTACCGAAGTACTAGCATCAGCAAAGCAAGATTGAGATCATTTGAAAATTGTCTCTGCTTTAATATAGCCGATCCCGAGCGGTGCCTAGAGTGGTGCAAAGAACAAAACTTTCCTTCGTCGCCATGAAATAACCAAAAGCTGTGTTAAAACGCGGTCAAAGAAAAAGACCGAAAGTGCAGGTGCATGTAGCCATTAAATTTTTGATAACAGTACTCTTATTTTGTCTGTTTGTTACGCTTGAGAACCTGAACCCTATTACAACGACTGCTTGAAACTCTACTTCTTTCGCTTATTCTAAAATTGAAAAAATGAGTAAAAGTTCAGGAAATTAAAAGTTCCAAAATTGCAGAGAAAATGTTCGATTTTCCGTATTTCAGTCAGGAGTTAGACCGGTTTTTGTAAAGTCCATATAGCCACATTCCCAGAGGATGTCTATTGTTATCACTATTGTTTTCTTGAAACAAAAGAGCGTATGCATAACGAAGTAGGGACCTGTGCGGAAATCTTGTTATAGGATCCACGATGACGTAACCTCAGACTAAAGTGCATCAGCAGTACAGGAGAATAACGACAAAAATTGAAACCCTACACTACCCCGGCCCCGAGCCCGCGTTTTGGCTACTACTTTCGTGTCGCAAATTTTGTTGCTGATGGCAAAATATTTTATTCTCGATCGACACTTCTAAAAACTTTCTTCTGCTCTTCCTATAAACTGTTTATCAATACTTATTTACTTTTGCATCAATATTTGTTTTGCATAATGCAGGCTAACAAAACCTGTACCTTGCTTAGTTCGCGTTTTTGAGCGTTAGAATATAATTTTTGGCCCTATGTCGTTTTATTTTGAGGTCTCTCATCCAGATACTAACCCCGCCGGACAGGATTACCTTCCGTATACTTTTGTTTTGGAAAGCTGTCATACGCTCAGGGCACACGCTTTAACTGGTGTTAAAAAAGAAGTTCTAAGGAAACTTGAAAATGATCAACATATCAGCCTCGAAGCCAATGTTTCTCGATTCCCTTTTATTTTCTTAAATCTTTCTTGGTTTAGTATTTTACTAGTAACCGCACGTCTTCTCAGGGGGCTATTTACCTAAGACATCCATCATGGCACTATAATGGTATACGGTACCAAAACAAAATCGTGTACAATTAGAGCTACATATTACGCAAAGACAACTTGAATCTCCTGGAAACAAAACAGAGCTGTGCTCTACCACACGTACGCAGTGCGTGCCTATTTTTATACATGAGTAATTGCAATATCCAGGATGACGTAACCTTAGACTAAGGCGCATCAAGCTCCAAAGAGATGTTCCATGCAAAGGAGGCGCGCATTTTAAAAATAATATTGAAATTAATAATGCAGCAACGTAAAAAGAGGGAAGGTAACTGGAATTCTTTACAAAAAAACAACAGAAAATTCATTCGCACACTCAACGAGAAGAGGACACGGAAAGGAAAATTAAAAGACGAAATAAGATCTAACAAAACATGAAGCAAAATGATGATAACATCTAACCTCCTCCAGATTGTACTCGTCTTATGGAAACCACTTCACAGGTTTCTTGCTGCCTAAAAAGATAGAATAGCATCCTGTTGATGCTTCGGTATCTCATCAGTTAACTACAATAAAAACAAAAAACACTAAGGTTTTTAAAGAAGGCACAAACAGTGACGTAAAATGACCGTTATACTCACCCTCACTCGTTTTGCAGCAGGATATTCAATCACTTTTTTTCTACATTACTATTTCCTGCGTATGAAATCTGTAGGTCGCCGTCACTTTTAGTGGCTATCGAGGTCTCAAATGAACGGACTGACAGCTCGCCCAGTTCAAGGTTCCATGTATAGGCAATGTCCGTGTTTAACACGGAACGAATCCTCTAGTTTTCTCTCCTTTAATGCTTTTCAGGATAAATATAACTTAAAAGTTCGACCTCTAACCTTCTTTGGAATAATCTCAGCAATAAACCATCTGCGTAGGCGAAACACGAAAACCCTTAAATATGAAAATTTCTAATGAGTCAAAAACCAACTAAATTTATTTATAAAGAAATTGTTCCAAAAAAATGTGAAAGGCCAATTTAATGTCAAGAAAAGTGGCACAAAGATATTAATCTTCCACTAAATGAAACTATTAATTGGAAAGTCGCTTGACAAACATCTTTGAAGGTGATTCCCTAGAAATAGAAGTTGTCATAGATTTCCCATGAAACTTCGCAAACCGTTATAACATGACAAGGAGATGATAAAAATGTAATAAAAAGCGGGATCACCTTGCTCGTTTTCACTATATGACGCTGACGAATACGGCTATTTGAACTACTTTGACAATAATTGCTGCGCACCCCCAATGTTGGACAAATTCAGCTCGATTTCATGAAATGTTTTCCAACGTATAACGCAGAGCGAGGTGTCATTTTATGGTTAATAGGCCATTTCGAGTTCAGGTCTGCCTCCTCTTCAAAGCGAGTCTACTGAGTGCGAAGTTTTTGTGATGGTAATTAGTTCTACTTTACATATGAATGAAACCTAATTTTCGCACTTTGACTCGCTTTGAAGAGGAGATAGACATGAACTCGGAAATAGCCTATTCAAGTACGTACCTGAAAAATTTATTTGAATGCCTTTGTGAGTACTTAACACTCCAAAATAGATTTTACTTTAGTGTGAGCTATTCGACTCGTAATGGCTCCTTCCGTACATTTTTATGACATTGCCAAAAAACTGGCCATAGATTTTTGCTGATTTATCCTCTACTCCATCGAAACACTGCTCTCAGCAAATATCTTAAATAAAAAATAGGCGTCATTGTACTCATTCAGGAGAAAAGAGCCATTCCATGACGGATTAGACTTGGCGTTAATGAAAATCCGCCATTTTATCAGTGTGCCCGCGCTACTGTGCGCGCCATGCAAATGACGCAAGAAATTATGGGAAGTAGTGTTGCGCAATGCAAAACCAGGGAATCACCTTAAATATACAAAGGGCAGTAAACTCATCGCTTTTAACTTCATGTTTCATACTCAATAAAATATCGCGATTTTGATTGGTCAATGACGAATGCATAAATAGGTTATAGAGTACAAAAAACAGGTTATAGTGTGCAATACGGAAGTTGCTATGGAAACAAAGCGAATAAGTTATTTTGTTGGGTATATAAGAAATAAAAAATCGTATGAACTTACATACATACATTACATACATATGTAATGTATGTATGTAAGTTCATACGATTTATGGTCACTCATGATGTTTTGAAAGTTTTCAAATTGCGCAATCAAAGACATAACTCGTGCCCATAAGTCACTCGCGTTCATACCATTTCCTATACAAATTGTTACAACGCCAGTTAATAACAGATTGTTTTTAAAGAAAGTTGGACTTGTAGACGACATCAAGTGAAGTTTATATCATAGGGAGATAGAAAATTTGATACACTTACTCTGGCCAGGAGATGCAAAAAGGAAAAATTTTGAAATAGTCTTTTTAAATGGCTGCAGTCTTGCCAACTTCTAGGCCTTTGAGTTAACACAGCTACTTACACATATATACGGATTTCGATCTGAGGCTGGCCACGTAGCTCTGACCACAAACTCCACTCCCAATCAATTTCTGTTGCCTAATTGCCAAGTAATGTATCCGGCTTTGTCGCGCTGAAAGAGCATCCCCTAATTTAAATAACTTTTTGCTTCATTTTAAACTGTGACACAATTATCAAATACAAAACAATGCCTCTCTGTAAAGAAGAAATGGGAAGCCGTTCGGGCTTTGATAAGCCTTTGGACCTGGGTCTCCAAAAAATCCAAAACCTAATAAAATGTAAATATCTTCTCTATATCTTTGAAAGCATGTTTTTCTTTTGTTTTTTTAGACTGTGCCCTTTGCCGAAGGCAAAAACCGCACAAGACGTATAGACTTTGCTATTCGCTTTTCGCGTGCCGCTCTTCTTTTCAATTACTTTTATTTATTTAATTAAAAAAAAAGTCCCAACATTTTTGCGTGTGGCAAGTTGCTTCCGTTCGTATACTCTGCCGAATGTTGTTGCGTGTTGTTCTGTGATCGCCAAAGCGTAGCACAACAATGTTGGATCCGTTTATGCAGCTCTTCCAACATTTTTGGGGCCACGCACGCGCATTAGAAGTGGTTTCTATGGGGATAGAAACACATTAAGATGTTGAAAACAAGTCTTGTCCTTCCCATAATACACTGCACGCCCTTACAAGTCATTGTTGGGAGTAGTTGCATCTGCATGTTTGCAGACCACTGCCAAACCATCCAACATGTGCCGAACAAACAACTCCCATCAATGCTTGGATTTGTTGCGTCCGCTTGCACTTAGTGTAATGCATTGAAGTGGTCATGCATCATGTTCGTCGAACCGATTCCTTCCCATTCACTCATTTACAAATGAACGTCTTGCTGGGATTAATAATATTCCGCTGTCTCAAAACAGATGACTTACATATTTTTGGCGCCTTTCTAATGTACTACCGCTGTCCTTGGCGCATGGAATGTAAACCAGTGTTGCCTTTTCACGAAAAAAAATTAAAACTATTAGAGGGAGATATATTTTGTGTTAACCAGTCCTTGTTTAAATGGTTTACAACAAACATAACACGGATTAATTTCTTGATGTTGCAAAGCGTTATTTTGTGAGATTGTACTTGATAGAGAAGACTGAATCTCGCAATATACGATTTTTAAATCAAATACTCTGAAACACCTGCTCGTTTCGCGTTGGAAAAATGCCACGCAACCCTCGTATTGCATGTGAACACGTCGCAGAAGCAGTTCCAGGTTCAGCTGGCACCTTTGCAAGTGGAAGAAATCCTGTCTCTTACCAATTGACTCGTCGCTTGCCTTTACTTATTACAATCACTACCCATGTTTTACCGGTTTGTTTGTTTTACCGGTTTGTCTGACTTTCATCGGTAAATGAGGAATAAATCATTTATAGTAATTTGCATTTAAATATAAGGCGCGCTACACATACACTCACGCTGAGAAAGAAATATCTATAAATGATAAAATAAGTTTAACGCCAGTCTTAAGCGATTTTGACAAAAACGTGCCGGTTGAATCTATGAAAAAAAAAAAAACACGCAGTTGTTGATCTCTAGGACTGAGCTAAATGCGTTATTCTGAGTGCTCATTCCATAATTCGTCATGTCTGGCAAATTTCATTATTTGATTTCGTCATTTAAACTCACTTAATGACGATATTTTCACTTAATTGTTGTCACGTTTTATATGAATTGCATCATTGTCTAATCAAAAATGTAATCCTAACAACTTATTCAGTTTTACAAGGGAATCAAGTTACCCTTACAGCCCACTTCTTGTCGTAATTTTATACTAGATCACTGAAAAGTAATGTCAACCAAATTTCGACAATTTTACTAAAACCACCGTATGACGTCCGCTTAATGGACCGTAGTCTGATACTCAATGTAGATGGGCTCTCTATCTTTCCGGAGAATTCTTCATTTTTCTGGCCAAAATTTAAATCGCTGAAAGCCATTTCCTTATGACCTAGTGAAGAGATCTTAGTTTAAAGTTGTAGTAGAAACAATATCAAATTACTACTTTTTTTTTTGGTTTCATTCTAGGAAGATCCACCAATGGTACATTTTTTGGCCATGACCTCAAATTTATGTGTGACAATTAGGAACTTTTTCAAGTTTTCCAAATGCATCTTCATCCCTGAAAATAACAAACATTCCCCTCAATGCCCATTTACATTCGTGATCCTGGTAATCCTTAGGGTCCGATTTAATTAGTTTTCCTATAAAGAGGAAACATAAACTGACTCAGGTATTCCTAAACTACTGACAAATGAAAAGTGCTGTTAAATCTCTTTGACAGACAGTAGCATGCTTCTAAGCTGAATCGCTGAAAACCATTTCCTTGTGACCTAGTGAAGAGATCTTAGTTTAAAGTTGTAGTAGAAACAATATCAAATTACTACTTTTTTTTTGGTTTCATTCTAGGAAGATCCACCAATAGTACATTTTTTGGCCATGACCTCAAATTTATGTGTGACAATCAGGAACTTTTTCAAGTTTTCCAAATGCATCTTCATCTCTGAAAATAACAAACATTCCCCTCAATTCCCATTTACATTCGTGATCCTGGTAATCCATAGGGTCCGATTTAATTAGTTCTCCTATAACGAGGAAACATAAACTGACTCAGGTATTTCTAAACTACTGACAAATGAAAAGTGCTGTTAAATCTCTTTGACAGACAGTAGCATGCTTCTAAGCTGAATCGTATTTTACCTTGAAATTAATACAAGACGCAATTTTTATTCAATATCCTTCTTATGAGCAGCAAAGCACCAGAGGCAAATTAATCATCCAGTGTTTAACGACTGTGCCATTAGCTGTAGAACGGGACAAATGTCTGAGGTTTAATTGATATCATGTGCATGTAACTTGCAAATCAGTAAAAGCCTGCAGCTCAGAAAGTTCTAAGAACGCTATAGTTATCCATTTCTGGCTGAGAAAAGTGGCTTTCTGCGCTTTGCGAAATTCAGAGACCTTTTCAGTATACGTTCGCTCATCTCAAATCGAGAATGTTGACGAAGACTTTTTACTTACTCACATGTCTGTTATTTTTGTCCATGATTGAGAGTGCCAGGGGTAAGTTTTGTTATAGTTTTAAGAATCTGATTGACTTTCAGACTGATTAGTTCACATAGATCGTTTATAACAAAATTGCTTGTTCACCCATCTTCTTTACGGATATCCATGGGCAGTCCAACCTCCGTTAAAGAGAGTTTGCACGTATGCTCAGGATTGAAAGCGTTAGCAAAAATTTGGTCACAAAAAAAATCCGCAAAATCCGCAAGGATTTCGTCTTCGACGACTAAATGCCATTTAATTTTAACTCTTTTTCCTACTTTCCCAACCGCGAGAAAACCGCGGTAAGACAGCCCTCTCCAAAAAATGTTTTTTTCTCAAAAAATATTTAAAGTTACGGGGAAAAAAAACATCATTTTAAAGCTAAGAAAATAAGCTTTCCAACAGCATATAACTTACATGTATTTACAGACAACTGAAAAATTTTATAAAAGCGAAAGTCGAACGAAAAAACTTAACTTAAAATAACACTAAAATATGTTTTCCAGGCAAAATTTGGTCATTTTAGCGTTGATTACGAATTTTTAGATGCAACACTAAAATTTTCTGCAATTTATCTGCTTTATTGGACATAAATTTGACCGAAAACTGATGAGGCACGGAGTAATCCGATTAGCGATCAATGCGTAAAATAATGTGATAAAAGCGATCGCACAAAAATTTACGAATAATTAACCACCCAAATAACCGATTTTTCGACGGAAAATTCATCCTAGAAGATAAAATTACTCACTGCACATTTAATAAAGGTAAATATGTTCGAGCGAAAGCGAAAACAAGCGAATATTTTGAGGGAAAACACAATTCTGTGAGATCAAAGGAACATGCATATGAATTTGTATCGCTACGAAAATCATCTAACTTTTTTAGCAATTTTAACGCTTGAAATTCCATCCAATGAACCACAATCCTTTTCTTTATCCTTTCCGAAGCCTTTAGTGTAAATTTTTGGCTGAAAAACTTTAGTAAAACCGCGCAGCGATCGGTTGAAAATTTCGCCTTCGCATCGGCTCAAAT
The DNA here is from genome assembly GCF_036669935.1 of Montipora foliosa. Taxonomy (NCBI): domain Eukaryota; kingdom Metazoa; phylum Cnidaria; class Anthozoa; order Scleractinia; family Acroporidae; genus Montipora; species Montipora foliosa. The sequence continues at coordinate 23,268,980 of NC_090874.1, read as the reverse complement.
TGCCTGAGTCGCAAACTCCGTCATGTAGGCGCCAGGGAAACTGCGGCTATTTTTCCCCAGTAAACACGCCAAATTTCAGCGCAATCGATAGAAAAGACGCTTCCCTACGAATCCTACAAGAATGGTACTTGGGGGTACTATTTTCCAGGCCAACTAGGAAAAAGAGTATGAACATACATACTTAATTGACCACTCCCTATAGGGGTCACAGGACGAAATCACAGGTTTCCGTATTTCTGAAACGTGGCGGAAACATGCAACTCCATGTTTCCGTTATGTTTACGTCTTGCGGAAACGTGAAAATTCAAGTCTACGTGATTCCGTCACGTTTCCGGAACGGAAATGCCAAATCACGTTTCCGTCGTTTTTAAGCCTGCAGATTTCCGCCGTTGTTCGTTTCCGTCATGTTTCTGCAAACGGATTTTCAGTTGTTTTCTACATCTCCGGCAAAACACAAACGGGAGATGGTTCTTTTAACAATAATTAATCTTAACCTTTTAACCAGTAGGGACGAACTACAGCTGCAGCCGCAGGAAGTACCTCACCTCACACTTCGCAAAATGACAAAGATAATGTGGTATGAGGAGTCTGGGCCACGAGACATTTGTGTTAATTTGAGGTGGTTATACCAAATGAGACATTCGTGTGATCCGAGTTGGTTGGGCCAAATAAGACAGCTGTATGTGTGCATGTGGTTTGAGTCGGTTAGGCCAAATGACACAGTTGCGTGATTTGAGCTGGTTGGGCCAAATGGCACATTTTGTCATTTAATCCAGTTGAGAAAAATGAGACAGTTGTGTGATTTGAGCCAGTTGCGCCAAAATGAGACAGTAGGTAGTTGTGTGAATTGAGCCGCGCCGGTTAGGCCAAATGCGACATTTTTGTGATTTGAGCTAGTTAGGGCAAATGAGACAGTATGATTTGATCAAATTGAGCCAACTGAGACAGTTGTGTCACAAGATCCAGTTGGGACAAATGAGACAGTTGTGTCATTAGATCCAATTGAGCCAAATGTGTTTCATTGGCCCTGAAGAACCGGTTCTTCAGGGCCAATGAAACACAATCACGACAGAACAGAACATTCAACAACAACTGTTAAGAATCCAAACTGGCCGGAGGCAAACCAGTTTGCTATTTACACATTGAGCTGAGGAGTTGAACCAGGGACTACAAGGAACAAATTCGACGAATAATAGTGCAAGAAAATGACGCCTAAGTAACAGAAAGCAAAGAATGGCACAAAGCGCGCTAAGAAGAACCTAAAAAAAAAAAAGGTGTGGAGTAACAAGTTTCACTAAGAGAAATCTAAAGAAAGAACAAGTGCAAAAGTTGGCACAAAAGCAGTCAGAAAAAAAGTTTGCTAACACAGCAAACCTAGCAAAGATTATGGGCAGATGAAGTCTAAGTTAACCATTGTTTAGGGCTGAGCCGCGGTTTAGACGTTGTTTCGATAAACAACGGCTAAACGATGTTTGAAATTCCTTATTGAAACACGGCCGAACCTTGTTTTCTCAAGTAAATGGTTCAACCATGTCTCACGAGGAAATGCGTTGTCTGCGGAGTTATTTCAGAGAGTGGTTGCGTCTCTGCAACATGGCTTCGAAAACAAATCGCACAACAAAATTCAGCGAACAATAAAAACTTTTATTGACCAAATTGGGTAAACTTTCCAGGAGTGGAAAGCAAAGGCTATGACAGCAAAACGTTGGCCAAAATGACAAAGGCATGAGAGGACATTTTTACAGTTCACTCTCAAAATCCTAACTGTGTCAAACGCGAACTCAGTCAGCTTCGAGGATGCTGGAGGCGGTTGAAACTGCACTCGCAAAGGGAATCATGAAGCAACAAAAACTGGTGGAGAAAAAGCGCCTGCCTCCCCAAGTGATGTAAACAAATTAGTCGCGGACGAAATGCCAGCCTCCATTAATCCTCTAGTGCAGGAATTTCATGATGATGCAGGAGAAGAACTTGATATAAGGCGGGACATGGACGAGGTACCGGTGAAAGTTATTACATGCGAAGTGGGGCCAAGTCTATTTGCTGAATTTGAAGCTGTTAGCAGGAAAAAGGAGCCGCGGTAAAAATCACAAAAAAGGAGGATAGTCAGAAGTACAGCAATTTTTAATAGCTTCTAAAATTTGTAGTAACAATTTAACATACAGACTTAGCCAAGCTAAAAAGCGGAGCTCCCTGGTGCCTGTAGGGTTAGTGAAAATAAAAGGTTTCGAATTGTCCGTGTTTTGATGTTTCTGGTTGCTGCTTAATTAAATCATTTTCTTTGCTTTCTTCTGTAGAAAAATTCATTGCCTAACTAGTGAATTCCATTGTAAATTTTACGCTAAAAACCGATATCGCATGAATCACAAATCAATGAGTGTGATATCGGTTTTTCGAGTGAAATTTACTTTGGAATTCATCAGTTTGTCAATGATTTTTTGTGGCACCGCACGAGTTTGCAAAGAAAACAAGCACACCCTGATTGAGTGAATGGAAATGAAACAAGCTATTTCAGAGTTAACTGTCAATACCCAGCGAATGCAGGAACCACGATAAAATTAGAAACCATAAGAAACTTCGTCAGTTTAATTAAGGTCAAAAAAATAGTTTTACTGATGTACGTTATTCCAGTTTATGACCCTTTATCCACCCAGGCTGAAAACGAGATCATTCACATTTTGATTTAGTTCATTGAAACATGCCAGCTTGGCTTGGAACAAGAATCGGCAAAATACGGCAATGCAACCAAGAAAGGACGAACTTCAAACAAGATCCGCTTAAAAACTATTAAAATTACCTTTAGGTGCTTTAAACAAACTTCTGAAAACACAAGCCAGTGAAATTTCCCCATAATTTTACGAGAACTCATTTTGATTACGTGTTTATAATATTAGGGCAAAATTTTCTTGTCACTGTCGAGGCACATCGAAAACAAGATGGGCAAACTGATTTAAAAAACACTTGTTCGCTCGCGTTTTAAAGCAAAACAAACAAACAATTCAATTTTATCTTTGTGTCCAAAATAGTACATATTATTGTTATTTATTTCCAGTTGTTAATAAAAATTCGAGTTTCATTCCTGGACAAAGGAAAAACCGATTAAACCATTTTTTTAAAAATACGCATCAACTTTAAGAAACGCATCCGTAAAAATAACAAACGTTTTAGTGCCCAAGGAAAGGTTATCGCTCTCTTTCGCTCTCCTTTCGTTTCTGTTCTAGTCATAGATCCTCAAGGCATCATGTAACCTTATCTGAGCTTCTAAAGATATGCCAAAATTGCGATACAGAGCAAAAAGCAGCTCTAAGCAAATTAAAAATAAACACTCAGCTTTAAGTTTCTATTCCTCCGATGCTTGACTTGAATAACTGCGTAGCCGCCAGTGTGGACCACAGCTATCATGATGTGTCAAACTGGATTGAAACCAGCGAAAATGCAGAAAGAAAACATTTTCCAAACCGTTTTGCACCTGAACACGAAAAGCGTTGACTGTGTAAGAACTATAGTTGACGTAGAATGGCCGTGTGGCCGCGTCGAGCCACAGAAAGCGTGCGAAAAATGAACCTTCGCTTATTTTTAGGTGAGTTAACCTAGGTTGAGCCTGCTTTCCAATCGAAAACCAGTACCTGGTCAGCGGTCAACATACAAAAAAAAAAAGCTGACTTCGGTAAGCTCTAAGCCTGAGCCCGCGATATGGTCACGTGATAGTGGTCAGCGGATACCTTGTTTCGATAAAGAAAACATGGATTTCCAATATCAAAGATGTATTCTGTAAACTAGTTGTCACATTGGCATACATGGAGGGGTAGACGGACGGAAGTACGTACGTACGGACGTTTATGACGTCACGGCTTTAAAACCAATTTTTCTCGCAACGATGGGTTACCATATTTTCTTAACTATGGAGCTCCGCTATTACATAAGCCATAATAATCATAACATTACATTGACCGGTACAAAACGCAAAAGACCAGATTCCCTTGAAGAGGAGAACCCATTCTTGTCCATGGCGAGGGAGGAACATAATTTGAAAATGAAGGTCCAGAAGCTTAAAGAATGGAAGCTAATGCATCAGTGCGATAGCATGGGAATTGGTTTGCCACCTGCATAAGATACTGACAAGGAAGATTCGTAAACCAACCTGTAGATTCAATATTTTTGATCTTCAAATATTCATGTAATGATATGTAACCATCATAAATTACAAAACAAGAGTTGTTAAAAGATAAATTAATTGCGAAGAATGATCTCTTTTGTTTCCAATGTTGTTCGCAATAAATCTTACATGCAATTCAATTCATTCATTAATCTTATTAAGCCAAGTATCGTGAAATAATGAGCTGGCGTTTGGCATTCCCACTTGTGTCTGCTGCAGCAATAATGTCAAATGGAACTTCTCAATCTTCAATGTCCTCATCAAAGTCTTGTTCTCGATGCATAAGGGTGAAATTATGCAACACTGCAGTTGCCACCATAACGAGGGATTCGCCAAGGCGGAGCGCGGTCCCAAGTGCAGACACGGAAAACGTCTCGTTAGCAATCTAAAACATCTCTCAATAGCAAATCTAGTTACACCTATGTGCAGTATTGTAGCGCACTTCTCCTGCATTCTTTGGCTTGAGGATTAGTGTAACTAAATATTCTCTACATGCGTATCTACTGTCACCCACAAGAATGCAATCAATAGCTCCACTTCTTAATTTGTCCGCGATCTTGCTGTTCTCAAAAATGTGTAAGTCGAGAGTCGATCCTGGCCAGCGGGCTGCGATGTTAGTAATAAAGGCATCGCTATCAAAAACGGCTTGGACGTTGACGGAGTAAACCTGCTTCCTTTAACAAATGCCATAGCATTTTCTTTGTTTGGAATAAGATCCCGATGTGGGTACAATCGATGGCCCCGCTCACACCTGGAAAGTGCGCAACAGCATAAAAAGTTCTCTTAGTATCAGCCAGGTTCTCTGGGAATTGCCCTTTTTGTTTCGCAATAGCCCTTGAAACCTTGTGAATTACTGTACATGCAGCAAGTATAGAAACACCAAATAAATCGCCAGTAACCTTCTGGAAAGTTCCTGTCGCATATAATCTCAAAGCAATTATAGCACTTGCTTTGGTGTAAGTGGCAGACTTCTCCTTGCTTGATGTTAAAGATCTTTATCCAAAATTTTAAAAAGGTCAACGACCAAGTCCTTTCTAAGGCGAAAGCGCACTGATTCGAAAGTCTCGTCGTCGCATTCCTCTAATGGGTTAAATCTATTCCTAAGGTGCCGAATTTGTCGAACATGTATATTACTCCAATTGGTGTAGTTTCTCAACCCTTTCACCGCCATAATTGCCAATGAAACTTATAGATTTTACTCTGTCTAACGCTACACGATTATACTCGTCAATGGGGAAGCCCTCGGCAGTGAAAGGGTTAACTGTCTGTAGCGCAGTGGTCCTTCTATTTCAAAATGGTTGACCATGAAAATATCGTTAAACAGCGTTTAAACCTTTCTTTCGAGCAGGTCTAACTTACTATTGTTCCTTAGTCGGCGTTTAGACACGTACTGTCTAGACACTGTTTTTGATAAGCAACGTTTCAATAATCGGTAGTCATATGGTTTAAACATGGGTTAGAGAATGACTTTCATAAACGTTGTCTAAACTTCGTTTAAATAATCGTCCCTTTATCTCTGTTAAGGAAAATTTGGTTTTATCAAACGTATTGATAAAGGTCAAATTACCGTCCGTGAACGATTTGGGAAGTTGTCGCAAAAGCGGTCCGCCAATCTTCTCCCTGTTTCGCCTATGATGGTCTTCTTACATAGTGTGCAGGTTATGCAATAGATGAAATTTGCACGCATGTTAAGTGGTCAGTGATTTTCACGGATCGATTCGGTCCTTAGATCTTAGCCATGTTAGAAATAAAAGGACAAGTTTTGCATGGTTTACGTGGACATTTGAAAGTTCCCGGTTGGTTTTCAGACTTAAATGTGCTCCTAACTAGAAAGTTACCTATGTTTTTGTCGCGTTTGAATGAAATATGTGGCGGTAGAGGAAAGATATATCGTTTTGGGATAAATGCGAACAAATTTGAAGTTTTTGAGAATGACATTTTGACTGCATGGTTTTGTGGATAGTAGGTGAGGGAGAATGTTGGTTTCTTCGTTCAGTAACGTTTGTAGGGCGGTTTCTCGATCGATTTCTTGGGCACGATGTTTGCCTGTACAGGTGACAGCGGAGTCAAGGTAGCCACGTTTTTTGAGAAACTGTCACATTATCTTGCACTTGCTGTTAAAGTCGGACTCGTCACTACAGACGTGCCTTAGTCTAAGTGCGCTTTCCATTTGACAGAAGTGACCAGCCAGACCGGTCATTTGGAAGGAATAACTCTACAACGCCTTCACTATAACACACTCCGAGAATGATATATACTCCTCTGGAACAGTGCGAGGGATTATCGTGCAAGTGTTCCGTCAAATCGTTGTATTTTCTTTGCAAACTGACGGGTCTGGCCGGCCATTTCTGACAAAAGGAAAGCGCCCTAAGAAGTTGAGAAAATGGGATGGCATTTTCGCGAGTTGTGGATGAGAGGACGAATGCAGGGTTCGCGAACACCTACGAGATGTAGAAAAAAACGACACAGATGCATCAAAACCAGTTGCCCGCCGTTTTAATCTTCCTAATAACTCCCACCACAACATGACAATTTGCGGCCTACCCTTACACCACGAGAACACAGCTGTAAAGCCGTAAGAATCTGGAACAAAAATTCATCTTTCAACTAGGTGCACTCTATCCTCACGGAATCAATGAACGCCTCTCATGCCATTAATTTATTCACAAATTCATGTTACCACATATCCACCAATGGCGAAGCTCCTCCACACCTGCATAAAAACCAACAACACCCACAATTCCTCTATTCGCTTTGACAAACGGATAACGCTCGAAACGTCAGCTTTCCAAATCGTTCACGGTGGTAATGATAATAACAATAATAATAGGTTGTCTCTCGAACCCGAGAATAACATTAACAAAGCACATGCAAAAATGAGTTGATGGTTTGAAGCCATCAGTTGTAGTTGAAATGAACAAGTGGAAATGAACAGGTGTCAACGGTGGACACGCATGTGTCTCTGAAGTCCAAAGCCGTAGGCACACACACGGCAACAGATCGGGCATGGTGTGCCACCAGTTGTGATTGGGGCCTTCGCTACTCTTTTACGGCGATCCCTAGCTGCTGCAATATACAGGCGACAGTCGAGCTCGAAGTTTCTAGCAGCTCTCTGGACAGTCGCTCGACATCCAGATCTATTGGCTGTGGCAGTTTCCAGTTCCTTCGGTTGAATTCCTGCCCATTTGAGGTTGGACGTGAGGTTGTCCTTGTATCTCTTCTTAGGTCGGCCCTGGTTGCATCTGCCCTGAGATAGCTCTCCGTAGAAAAGCTGGCGAGCAATCCTGGATTCGTCCATTCGAATGACATGACCAGTCCAGCGTAGTTGGGCTTTGAGGACCATAGTCTCGATACTGGTAGTATCTTGCCAGCGTATCCGCATAATTGAGCGCAATGAGCGTGTGTGGAACTGCTCGAGCTCTCTTACATGCCGGCGGTAAAGAGTCCAGGTTTCACAGCCGTACAGCAGTTATGGAAGACCTATTGCGTTGTAGACCTTGAGTTTGATAGACAGAGAGATGCTTTGGTGCTGTACGACCTTGATACAAAGTCTGCCAAAAGTCTGGCTAGCTTTCTGAATCCTGGTTGTAATTTCCCTGTCCAGAGTCCCATCATTGGAGATGATACTCCCTAGGTATTTGACTGACTCGACATTCTTTAGCTGAGTGCCATCGATGGCGATACAAGGCTTTTGAGGACGGGTCGCTGGTGCAGGCTGGAGAAGGACCTATGTCTTGCTGAGACTGCTCGTTAAGCCAAAATGTTTCGCAGCTTCAGAGAATACGTCAACAATTACCTGCACATGGTGTACATTGTGGGCCATAAGAGCACAGTCATCGGCAAACAGCGCTTCAAGTAGTAACCTCTCCAGCGTTTTCGTCTTTGCTGTCAGAGAATAGGACTGGTCAAATAGTGACCCATAGAGACGGTAACGGATGTAGATGCCCAGATCCAGTTTATCTCTGGTGGCATGAAGTATCACTTGTGTGAAGTAGAGGTGGAATAACACTGGAGCGAGCACGCATCCTTGTTTCATTCCATTTGAGATATCAAATCTTTCAGAGGATTCGCCGGCCGACAACACATCTAAGGTCATGTCATCATAAAGCAGTCTGATGAGGGTGGTGAATTTCGCTGGGCATCCAAGTTTCGCAAGGATGACCCACAGCGCTTCTCCATTGACCGTGTCAGATGCTTTGGTCAGGTCGATGAAGACTGCGTAAAAGCATATGTTCTGCTCAGTGCATTTTTCTTGAATCTGTCTGACTGTAAAGATCATGTCGCTTGTGCTGCGATTACGGCGAAATCCACACTGCGATAATACGAGCTAGGATTTTCCCGGCAGTAGAGAGTAGTGATATGCCTCTATGGTTCCAACAGTCTGCTCTTGAACCCTTTGTTCTTAAATAATGCGACAATGGTTGCGTCACGAAAGTCAGCTGGCATTTCTTCCATTTCCCAGATGCTAATGGGTATTCCATGGAATGTCTGTAGAGCCTCGTTGCTAAGGACTTTGAATATTTCTGCAGATATTCCATCCCTTCCAGGTGCCTTGCCATTTTCTCATCTGTTTGATGGCTTTCCTGACTTCATATAGCGAAGGAGGGTCGTCAATGTCTTCAATGAGTGCTCTTTGGGGGATATGGTCAAGTACGATAGGGTCAAATGAGGATGGGCAGTTTAGAAGATGACTGAAGTGTTCTTCCCATCTTTCTCTGATAGCAGCCTTGCCCTTGATGAATATGGTTCCGTCTGTGGAGAGCAGTGGACTAGAGCCAGATTTTGAAGGACCAAACACCGTTTTAAGGGAGTTGAAGAACTGCTTAGAGTTGTTGGAATCAGCGAAGCCTTGGATTCCTTCAGCTTTCTTCTCCCACCATTTTTCATGCATCCTCCGTAGTTCCCTTTGCACCAAGGTTTGGTATGATCTGAACGTGCCCTTCTTTGGAGTAGAGCCCGGGTTGTTTTGCCACTCCATGTATGCCTTGTTCTATTTGGCGAGAAGTTCATCTATGTCACTATCGTTCTCGCCAAACCAATACTGATGGTTACAGGATTTTGGGCCAAGTACTTCCTTTTCTGCTTCCGTTACTGCCTCTCTGAACTGGTTCCATTTCTGGGTTGGGACGTCAGAACTTAGTTCAGCAGCACCAAGTTCTTCATCCCACCGCGCACCGGTGGCTTAGTTGGTTGAGCACCGGGCTGTCACGTGGGAAGTCGTGAGTTCAACTCCGGCCAGACCAACACTCAGGGTCTTTAAATAACTGAGGAGAAAGTGCTGCCTTTGTAATTACATCTGCAAATGGTTAGACTCTCTAGTCTTCTCGGATAAGGACGATAAGCCGGAGGTCCCGTCTCACAACCCTTCAATGTTCATAATCCTGTGGGACGTAAAAGAACCCGCACACTTGTCGCAAAGAGTAGGGCATGTAGTTCCCGGTGTTGTGGTCTTTCTTCTGTGGTATATCATGGTTGGGAGGGTAAAAAGGGCGGACTGAATTCGGAGCCTGGCTCTGTTGTGCGACTCCCACCACAGTTGTGGTGAAAGTGACAGTAAACAGTTTGAATTGGAAACTTTCAAGATATTGAGGCTGCTGAAATTTGGCGACGTTGAATAATCTTCTGGACAGTTTCGGGCGCTTTCGATGGAGAGGGGGAATAATGAGATTTAGTGTAGAGCGGATAAGCCTATGGTCTGTCCAGCATTCAGCTCCTCGCATAGCTCTGGTAATGAGGACACCCCGTACGTCATCGCTTATAATCGATAAGGTGCCATTGTTTGGATCTGGGATGCATCCAAGAGGTCTTGAATTGGTCTGCCATTCTAAATACCGTGTTGGTGATGCCCAAGTCGTATTCAGTGCACTTGTTTAGCAACAGAAGACCGTTGGCGTTGAGATTACCTGTGCCGTGTCTGCCGATCACTCCTTCCCAGCGACTGTGATCACGGCCAACTTGGCAGGGACAGATTCAAGTACAGAAATGAGGTTGGCATAGAATTGCTCGATTATCGCCTCTGGGCTGGTTAGCGTTGGTGCGTATGCAGTGATGATTGTTGCGTACCGGTTGTGGTCGTGGGGTAATCGGAGCTTCATTAGTCGCTCGTTGATGCCAATAGGCAGGGTGGGAAGCTGTCTTGCGAGACTGGATTTAATAGCTAGGCCAACTCCGTGGATCCTGTCCTCGTCCATGGCCTTTCCTTTCCAGAAGAAGGTGTAGCCACTAACTGGTTCGGTAAGAGACCCCTCCTCTGCAAACCGAGTCTCGCTTAAGGCTGCAATGTCCTTGTTGTTCTTTGGCAACCAGAGCTGTTCTCCTTTGAGGTTTTCCGCTGTTGCCTCTCCATAAGAGTGCGAACATTCCATGTTCCAATAGTGAGTTTTCTCTTTCTCATTTGGATTCGACCGCATGCGTGGATGATCTGCCAGCCGCGGCTAGCTGGCCACACTGATGTAGGGCAGGCAATCTTTAGGCCAGCTTTTCTAGGCCCCTCCCTTACTAGGGTGAGCAGTCCTGTCCTTAATAGGGCTGCTCAGTTGCCAAGGATGCTGCCGGACTCCCCTATTGCCCCGAATATAGGGACGAACGACCAAAGTCCGAGGCCACCTACGTGCAGGATCAAGGCTACAACTGCCAGTGGTCACCTGCACCTGTTGCTTCGCCTGTCCCCCATCGCCACATGGCTTAAGGTGACTTGGTGAGAGATGAGATAAAACTTGGATGAATCGTGTATAGGTGAGTGGATGAAATGTGCAATGTAACCTTTGCGTGAATGATATTATAGTGGAAAAGCCGTTGCACAGGGACGATCCCACTCTCTCGGCCTTGAAAGTCAGGATCCAGTCCCACGAATACATCGTTACATCTGGGGACTTCCTCGGCTGCAGTGGATGACCAAGCCTTTCTTTGTGCTCCGGCGTGCCCTTCGCACTCCACAGTGCGTTGCTGAACCATTTTTATTGCCGTTGGACTAATACTTTTGGTCTTTTCCGCCAAATTCGCTGGTACAGACTTTCCTTTAATTCGGGTGAGCAACTCTCTAGGTAGACAGCCTACCAAGGCTACTGAGCTCTACCTGCCCAAACGGTATCCCTGGTCAAGGGGGGCTGAGGGTGTCCTGGCACTTCTCAAGGTGTCCACACAGGCTAGTGGAGAGAAGGAGGCGCCTTACTGCTCCTCTCTGGACCGGCTCCAGGCTAGGTCTAGCCATCACGGTGGTAATTCGACCTTTATCAAAACGTTTGATAAAACCAAATTTTCCTCTTTCACTCTCCTACCGACGTAGCACCACAGTTTCTTTAGAAACTAGAAATTCCTTTATCTCTATTATTAGCGTATTTCTTGTCGTTTAAATTTCGTTACTTGTCAATCAAATTCGTTAGTTCCCAATTAGTTTTAGTGGTATATTTGAATTTAAATTTATCTGTAACTGAATAATTATCCCTTCTAATGACGTGTTGTAACATACGAAACGTTAAGCTTTTATAAAAAAAAACTATGCAGTTCAAGCAAATGTTAATTTGTAACCGCTGTTTGTGTTTTGTGATTATAGTGAGTTTGTTATGAGTCCCATCTGGTATTGAGCTCATCGTCTAGAGCCGCGGGGAATATTTATATTGTTCTTCGTCTAGAAACACAAGATAGTTGTATTAAGGTTAAACTTTATTTCCCTTTGTGCTTAATCGACAGGTTCATCGCATCTCCGTATTCAAGGGCCCGCAGGGCTACCGGCAGTAAATGATGGATTGCAAGAGAAGCGAGAAAACGAGGGGCCGAAAGGATCGATAGGTTAGGATTCGTTCATTTCGTTAGGAGATGTAATGGGTTCAATTTCTTGACACTGATGTCTTAAAAAATCAAGCAAACATTTCGGTTCGTTTGTTAGATTTTGCTAACAAAAATGTTTTCTTGATCATATCACTTGACTGTCGACGAAGTAGCATCTCTCTTAGTTCAGTGTCAAAGCCAAAAAACAAACGTCTAAATGCGGCCCAGTTAAATTAACGTTTGTTTTGTCCATAATTCGATACTGATGGTAATTGTACTATACACTGGAGTAAAGTGATTACAGAAAACAATCGATAAGGAAAAGAACAGAAAAATACTCGAAAGTCAAACGAAACGAGAATAAAACATACGTTTTAGGATTTCGATTTACACCCGGGCTGGATCCACTCGTACCCTAGTCCCAGAGATTTTTTTTTTTTAGCCGCGAGAGAACTGCAAAGCGGTGAAGACGAGTCGTGAAGCGTCGAGAAGACCTCTGGTTACCTTGGACTTGAATCTCAAATTCCATGCAGACGCCAGCTGTCAAACGCGTCAAATTCATTATTACAAAAAGGACCAATGGCAACTTAGCAATCACGCGTCCCCTCGTTATTACCAATCAAACGAACCAATCATATTGATTTGCGTGTTTGTAAAAATATCAACCAATCGGAGCCTGAGGGTCAGATCCTGACACTAGCGTCTGCATGAAAGTGAAAGTCCAAGATATAACCAGAGGTTTTTCTCCTCTCACCGCTTCGCGTCTTGTCTTCACCTCCTCGCGGCTCTGGCGTGGCTCAAGAAAAACCTCTGGAACCAGGGTAGATCCACTCGCTGAACGAATCTATTCTGGAAAACTTCCTTGATTTACAACTGATTTAGAAATTAAAAACAAAATAAATGAAACAATATGCAAATTTATGCATAGAAGATTTATTGAATGAATTATAAATCAAATACAAGTGCGGCAACATTCAGCTCTTGAAAAAAAGAAAAAAGAAGTCGGACAACGAAACAAGACATTTTGCGCTTGGGGTTCTCTTTCAACAATGACAGTAGCGATTACAATAGATTTTCTAGATAAAACGTATATTATATGATGAGAACTCTTTTATGTTGGATGTGGTTTATTGATTATAATTGACTGTTTTTCTTGTTAATTTTCCAATCTCGATTGCACTCGTCAAGTGCATTTCGTAATTAAAGTCAGTAAAATAAAGTGATTTTTGTTATGATCCCCACATAGCATTGAGCTTGTCGACTACAATCCTGGACAAAAGTGTTGGGAAGGTAGCATCACTTTAGAGATAACCGCCCTCCCCCTTATCAATGTTGGATTTTCCAGGAAGAAAATGGTGACTTTTCTTGCATGAAGAACTCCAACATTGAATATGGGGGAGGGGGGCCCACAAGAGCATGGCATTTCCCAAATAGTACACCCAATAGTTCGAACAATCGAATTAGGTACGACGTGAAGTGATGAACGCAACCTTCCCAACAACTTTTGACCAGGATTGTAGGTAATTCACGTACCCCTTAATATAATGTATTCAACATTATAATGAATGCAATATTAAGAAGGTTGATAAGGGATACCAAAAAGTATTTACCGCTTATCCTCTACCGCCGCTGTGAATGTCCATATTATTCTTCGTGTAATTCTTACAGCGATAGTTGTAACGGTGAATCTTAATTTATTTCTCTTTTTGTGCTTGATCGACAGGGTCATCCCATCTCCAAGTTCGTAGGCAAATACCACTTCCGCCGGTACCGCAGTCAGGGAAGCGAGAAAGCGAGGGACCGAAAGGATCGATAGGTTAGGAAATTCTTTCATTTCGTTGAAATCAGTTTGTTAGATTTTGCTAAAAAAGACAAATGTTTCCTTGATCATATCATTTCTATGGCCCGGCGTACGGCTATACTTGACTGCAAACGTAATAGCAATTACTCACCTGGTTCAGTGTGAAAGCCAAATAATCAAATATCCGACGTTTGTTCTGTTCAAGATACTGATGCTAAACGTAAAATAGACTGGAGTAAAATTAAAGAAGAGAATCGATAAGGAAAAAACAGAAAAATTAAGCTTAAGTCCAACGAAACGAAACTAACAAACATTCATTTGTATTAGCCTCCGATTTACACCCGGATAAACTGAGATTTACACACAAAAAAAAATTGAATTGAAACAAATGCGAACTTGTGCAACAAAAACTTTATTGAATGAATTACTAAGTCAAAAACGAGTCAGGCAACCTGCAACTGAAAAGGAAAAGGAAGGCAAACAAGGTGAAATACGTGTTCGGGAGAGTAAAACTGTTCTAACAATTTCTATTCTATGTTGCCAAACAGCCATAGAATTCTTTACTAAAACATCACCCAAGAGATTCGCAACCAGGGAAAGAATTCCCTGGTTGGAAAGGGTGTTTTTGCAATTTTTGGCACTCTAAAAGGTGAGCTAGTAGTTTTGGATACGCAAATGGTTCGCTTGGGAGTTCTTAGAAGGTAACTTTCAGTGAACAATTTCTGAAATGAAGATTTCAACGCGTTCCAAACTAATTTGTGGCATTACATTTTAGAGAAATTTGGTATAAAACAACCACAACGCACTGAAGAATTTTGCCAATACAGGTAAAGTTGAGTTTTCCATCGGGGAGAAATAAGGTTTCCGTCAAGTTCACACGAGTCACAATTTAAAAAAACACAATACCGTCAAAAATCACCATTTTTTTCTTCCAATGAGCAAGCCTAAATACGTAAGAACACAGTTTAATATTTACAAAAAGACGTTCCGAATTTCGAATACCCTTCATACTCATCAATGCAACTGAAACGGTCATTACCAACCTACATTGAATGGTCTTCCGAATTTCGGACCCCATAAAAACTCTTATCCGACAAAAAGCTATGATTACTACCTAACTTAAAATGCCTTTTCGGACCCCTCAGCACGTATCCTACTAAAAAACTGTGATAAACTACTTAAAAGTAAAAAACGATAATTACTAGTTTACTTGAAATGCCCTGCGAATTTCGGACCCTCGAGTCTTATCTGACAAAAAAACAATGATTACTACTTAACTTGGAATGCCCTCCGAATTTCGGACCCCTCGACTCTTATCCGAGAAAGAAAACGATGGTTATACTATTGAACTTGAAAGGTTTTCCGAATTTTGGACCCTTAAACTCTTATCCAAGAAAAAACGAAGATTACCGGTACCACTTGAAATGCTTTCCGAATTTCGGACGCCTAAACTCCTAATCGAGAAAAAACGATGATTATCACTTAATTTGAAATTCCTTCCGAATTTTGGACCCCTCAAGTCTTATCCTACAAGAAAACGATATTTACTAACATGGAATGCGTTTAGAGACCGCTTTATGTTTTCCAAATAGTTTCCACTTTTCCGTTTAGCTCTCTTCGCTGAAAAAAAAAGTCAACTAGACGCTCCATAAAGCGTACATTGGGTTGCCTGTGGTAAGTGTTACACAAAAAAGGAAGGCACTGAATTGGTGGTATTGAACTGCAGTGTTCCAGTTAATTTTTTCAGTGGGGGGTCATTAACACAATTTGAGGGGTCACCCACATTTCGCGCCAGTAGAGACCCTTTGGCTCACTCGTTCACATGTTTAATTATTTTGTAATGTCCTGTGCCATTTTGAGGTCTTTTAGTTTTTTAAGCTTTGGTAATAAATTCCGTTTAAAGAAAACAAAACACGGTCTTTAGTAAAATTCACTCGTTTTTTCTTTAAATAAATAGTCTGCAAAAAACTAAATGCAAATTGCTCTGACGGATGTTTTCCAGCATGTCTTGCTGCACTAAGCAAACGTTTATTCCACACACTAAGAAAGGACTGAAGGTGTGGTTTCCGCTTCATAATTCCTCTTCTTGTTAGTCTAATCTGATGCCATCAGAAAAAGCCAAGGCAAAAGACAGATGAAGAAAGAAAAAAACATACTTTTTATATATAACTCTGAATCGAATTCTCATCGAAAGATTAATAACAATCGATCTTAAAAACACGAAACGTTCTGGAATTTCTGACTTTTATGAATAAACGGAAAGGTCGTGATGAAATTGATCACGTGCTAGGCAACCATCAGGTGATCACCTTGTGTCAACTGAATGAACTACGGGAAACGCAGGCAGCCCAAGCTCGGTGTACGATTTATAGACTTTGTATGGGAAAACATACTTTGAGCTTATAAATGCTAAAGTAAGCTGTAAATGTAGAAATAAACTTCACTTATCTCATTTCCCCTTATAACAACTAATGACATCGCAAAAATTCGTAAGCCACAAACCCGTCTAAAACGGACACAGTTTGCCCTCCGATTGCACAGAAAAGACGAGAACAGCTGCACCTAGAGGAAAGTGAAGTTTATTTGTACATTTACAGCTTACTTTAGCATTTATAAGCTGAAAACGTATCTATTTTGACTTCAGGGTGAACCATTAACACAATCGCGAGGTTGAGCGGCCATTAATTGAAAATCTAAACATCTATGAGATACAAAACATACTTGCGAATTATCGCAAATCACAATGCTGACAAGCACAAAAGACGAAGACATGGTTAAATAATTGTGAAGTTTGTTACTATCTGAATGTTTTTGTGTTAGAGTAAAGGGATATATTGTCACGCAAATGATGAAATTTCATGACACTCACAAATTCGCAAAAAGCATGACTTTCATGTAAACAATCTTTGCACTAGCAAGTCGTAGCAATAAATTGGATTAACCAGGTAGTTAAAGAATTATTGTTGGCTTCCCAAATAAACTTTGTTTTACAGTACGATGACAAAATCATTTGTCAGAGACAAAAAATTCCTGTCTCGTCGCGTATCACATTTCAACGCACGTATGCAAATTTGTTCACTCATTTTCACCGCGTCCCGATTTCCGCCAAATTTTTCTTTCAAATATTAACAAAAATATTATTTCTCGTCAAGCGTTACATCTTTTTTGTTCAAATAACCGCTAAAAATAAAGATTTTTTTTAACAATCTATCTGTAGATATTTTTTCATAATGTAGTGTTTTCTGTCAAAATTTGCACAACAATCAAAACAAAAATAGCAACGCACACAACAAATTTAGTCGCATTTACCTTTTTGTCGAATTCTCATGCTTAACACAGGAATTTTTAGCTATTGTGAAAATCTTTCTTAATTCGTTAGCAATCATCCTTTCAAATTTCAGAGAAATCGACCGGTCCACGAATATCTTTACGAGTTTTATGCATAATTAGGCGATTAAGTTGCGCCTGTGACCTGTTATAAATAAAATTTCACAAAATGTTCCCGAATCGTTAAGTATCACCACAGAAGACAAGAACATCATTCTAAAAGCTTATTCTACGCAAAAAGTAGGTTCTGGAGGTAATTTTGAAAGTCGAAATCAAGCTTACAGCAGACGACAACTACAAACTCACGAGGCGCACATGGTATATGTAATTAAGTTAACACAACAGAAAGACGTTAACCTCATTTTGACACGAAAATGCTTATAAAATGTGATGAATTAATAAAGGCCACCTTTTCCAGCGAAAAATGTTTTAAGACAAACAACATATTTGCTATTAGAGGCAAAAACCCCTTCCTATTTCATTAAGTTCGTGAAGAGAAGAAACTCAATCGCGTCAAATTACCATACGGAATATTACAACAAAATAAATTTCAGGATCAAACCGTTTCCATGAAGAACCTTTTCCTTGAATAATGAAGCACAAAATAGACAACAAGCTTTCTTTCAAATAATTCTTGGCTGTCACATTTCCAATCATTTTTTTACCTGAAGACTGTGCAGAGTTGAGTACAAATAAAATTATACAAAAGCCAGACAACAGAGATCACAGATCCACTGAAGATGTTCGATTACGGTTCTCTGTCTTTGTTGAACGCATAAGTTACCAGTGAATTTTCCATTTGGTTTCAGTGTTCTACATAACAGCACACTTGGTAAAATATTAGAAATACAGCTCACTTTGATTTCGGCTCGACGGGCGATAGATTGTTGTCGAAGTCCATTACTCATATTTATATTTCACCGCCTGTCTTGTTTATCCAATTGACTCCATTATTGAGCTCCATAAGGGTGTATGTTGTTTAAAGATCCACTAAAACGGCATTCGCGTTACAAGACTTTCGACGCCATTGCAGGTTAAGTTAAATATTCTGCTGTGTCCACCAGAGAAATCTACGCATTTCCACTACCCTCTCGATCCTAAAAAAATACGCGCAGAAGGCTCTATGCACAAAGACACCACTTAGCAGGGGAGTGACAGGCAAGACTTTTACCGACACGGAAAACAAAGAAAACGACGAAATATTACTCATTTTTCGACTTGGATTGCCATACTGACAACCCAGTAATGACCGCGAAGATTCTTGTCGACTATACCTACAAACTCTAAGGTACAACTTAAACAAACGTGTTTCATTGCTGTTGTTTACATAATTTAAGGACGTTCGCGCCAAAATCTTTCTACGGTGAGAGTCACCGAAATGTTTTGGAGAAAATGGCAGGGGAAAAATGCCTTAATTTCGATAAATCGGTCATAATAACGAGATGTAGCCTCATCTGCTTACCCATCGAAAATCTAAAAATAAACTGTTCGATTGAAGGTTTCCGTGCATGGGTTTTTAG
>NC_090874.1:23237912-23242912 GCF_036669935.1 Montipora foliosa | reverse complement strand
AGGAAATCGCACTCTTGCAGCTTATGCGTGCTGCGTTCTTTTACACACTTTGTGTTGAGGAAGACAGTACACAATGTACAAATGGGACAATCAAGACTAGTTTTGTATAAGAAGGAAATTTTTGCGAAATGTGCTTTTTTGAAATAAATAATTCCGTCATTAGTATACATTTGTGTTTAGCGCGTTCGTTAATTAAGTCATTGCGTCTCACACATCCATTTTAGGTAGTCCATTGATTACTACTCCATTTAAATAGTCCATGGACCTGGACCATCGGGGTAGGCACATTTTACTGGTCCTACGGGTCAGCAAATGTACCTAACCGTATCGCATTGTTTTTGATCAGTAGGAGCTAAAGACTGGATTGCATTGCCACCAGGTATCAAATTGCAGGTCGTCGACAAGCATCACAGTACTCAGCAGGACCAGTAGGAGTGATCACAGGAAGCCCGAATCAAAGCATAATTATGAGGCCTGTCATAGTAGTTCACTGTAACCCACCAGTATGAAAACCGAACGATTAAAATTAGTGTTAAAAAGAAATAAAAATTAATAAACTGCATTACAAACAACCATTCAGCCTGTTTATGTGGGACCATTTGTAATGGCATTACATCTCATCACATTTCATCCCCTTTCGTTCAAGTTGCAACTGATATGACAACCCCATGCCCATGCTGTGAAAGTTATTTTGGTTTCTTGCATGGTCGCGCATCCAATGATAAACAATCAGGTGTCTTCTTTAGAATAGCCGTGCATCATTACCGAGGGCTGTCCAATACACCTGAATAGATAAGAGTCGCAAAGTCGCTATGCAGTTGCTATTCGATTCGTCGATTAGCACTTGCAGAACATTTGATGGACGACCCGTTGTCGAATGGAAAAATGCATCTCATTAGCGGGACTTAGTACACGGTGTATGCTAGGAGCCCCTTGTCCGAGTTGTCGATTCGTTCGATTCGTACCAATCGTGGACTTGTGTTACGACCCGTTGTCGAATGGAAAAATGCATCTCATTAGCGGGATTAAGAATATTTCTAACATGCTGTATGCTAAGAGACGAATAAAAATTGTCAAGTCTCTAGGCTTATCTAAAATTATTTACAGCACGTCCGTGCTCCCTACCCCCCTCCCCCACTTCTGGCGGAGAGAATTAATAAATTCACTTTCAACTTCATCTGGGAAGGCAAACTTGCCAAAATAAAGAAGAAAACAATAATTGCCGAAAGGAAACATGGTGGATTGAAAATGATGGATTTTGAAATTATGGAGAAGGCCTTAAAAATAGCCTGGGTCAACAGAATAGAAGATGAAAGTGGTGCCTCTTGGAAAATAATTCCGGAGCAAATTTTAACTCAATATGGCGGTCTGTCCTTTTTAGCAAATTGTGATTACGACTTTAAACTACTCGACCTTAAAAATCTCCCTACGTTTGACCATTTTGTACTGAGGTACTGGCAGGATTACAAATTACTGATGCCAAGTAATAGAATAACCCCAGAACATGAAATTATCTGGAACAACCAAAACATTTTGGTTGACAAAAAAACTTTATTTTACAAAAGCTGGTTTCATCATGATATTGCACAGGTCCAGCACCTACTAAATGTAAACCGGGAGTTTCTTTCTTTGGCCGACTTCAAGCAAAAATTTAGCATTGATACACCATTCACCTTGTACCACGGTCTTATAAATGCTATTCCAATCGAGTGGAAAAAATCAATTCGGAATTTAAACAGACCTTTACAAATCGCTTCTCCCGAAACTTCCATGACAACAATATATCCTAGCACTCGAACTGCATACAAAAACATCCTTGATAAAACTTTTATATCGCTAACAAATGAAAACAGTGTTCTAAACTACGGATTCACCAAAGAGAACATTCACGACGTCTACTTACTCCCTTTCTTAGTTACAGACGAAACGAAGCTTATTGCTTTCCAGTATAAAATAATACATAATATTTTGCCATCTCGCTCCAGTTTATTTCGCGCTGGCCTTGTAGATGATGACATCTGCTCTTTGTGCAAGTTAGAAAAACAATTGCTTGTCCACATGTTATACAATTGCAGCGAATCGCTGCTATTTTGGGAAAAATTTACACAATGGTGGCAAGAAAATTTTTCTGAAACAATTGTCCTATCAGTAAATGCGATTTTATTTGGCTGGCACCAAAATGCGAACAATAAGAGAGTACTTATCATCGCCAAATATTATATCTTCACAACAAGTGTCTGCGACAACAAGCTGAGCTTTGAGTGCTTTCTTTTACGTTTAAATAGCAAGTTAGACGTCCTGCGTATGATAGCTATAAAAAACAAGTCACTAAATAAATTCGAAACAACTTGGGCACCTCTTTTGTAGTTTATTTCTTTCTTTCTTTACTTACTTATTTTATTGCTAGATATATTTGTTATTTGTTTTGTTTGTGTAATTACAATTAGAAAAAAAATAATAAGTAGCATAATTAGCAAGTATATTGTAAGTATAAATGTAAGTGTAATATTAGTACTGTAAGTAGTGTAAATGTCGAAGTTGTAAATAAAATTGCGTTGCATAAAAAAAAAAAAAAAAAAGAAAGAAAAAGAAGAGTTTTCTACGCAAATTTTTTACTTGATGTATTTATCATTAATAAGGTCAGATTTTAACAATTCCTGTTTCTTACTATTCATTTGGTCATTTAATCCTATATCCTCAATTACATAATCCAGATGAAGGACATCTAAATAAAGCATTGACCGCGCAACAGCACTGTTTTTCATTACCTTCAAGACTACCAAACTTCATCCCTTGCAGTACATGAACATTTTCAAAAATTGGTGGCCACATTGCTGTAAAAATTGGCTTTGCCTTTCCTTTAGGTTCTGTTTCGACTGGTTCATTACCGTGTCCACCATGATCAAGCACTCTATACTCCTTACATTTCCAACGACACTAAACTACTTTTCATATTCAGTACTCCCCGCTCCAACAATAATTGCCTTATGTAATACCCACTCAAACGCCGGAAATTCCATTTTTCACTTCGTCGTCAGTATGCTAAACATCTTCCTTCCAGGTGAAATGCAACAACACCATTTCCTTGATAGATATATATTTCAGTACAATGTACAGTATGTTGCCCAGTATTCGACCACTTCGTCTTATCGCTTAATGATGAAGAAGTAGCTTTGTCTAAAAAGCATACCCAATTGAAGACTATAGTGCACAAACCATACCCTATTTCAGACCAAAATGGTCAAATATGATACCCTATTTCAGACCAAATCGGCTAAAAAACCAAACGATAATTTAACACTTACCAAATTTATCCACCTCAACCGCTTGCATTACTTGTTCATTTTTGGCTATAAAGCATCTTATAAATTATGTTTGAAAAAATCATCAGCTTATCGTCTTCAACTTGACAAATGGTTTTAAATCATACTACGGTAAGGGCGCTAAGAGTGTGAGCACACTCACCTTCAGGTTCGGGCAAAATTCTTCTCTGGTTTTCCGCACTTACCAAATTTATCAGCTCTATCTCTACTTTTCCATTTCAAAAAACGCGAACTTTTCGCTTTCACTCATTGTGGATTCCTTGCAGCATAAACCATAACAAGCACGCCATTTAACAACACCTCGAGTGACAGTGGAATAAAGAAATGAATTTCCTTGGATGCTCAAGAAAGTTTGAAACTTACTGTGTTACTTATCCGGGTTATAATGAGACCGCGCGGTCATGGGGACAAAAGCTAAAAATAGCATTCGCATCCAAAAATAGATTTCAAATAGTTATCATTGGGCACGGGATTCAATCTCTTACCTCATGATCTCTTGTTTTAACAAGTTCTTTTACCTTTTGAAATCAATTTGTAAATAGAATGATGCCTTCTGTGACAAACTGAACTCGTTAATGTTAATGAAAGAAAATGTACACAATGACGATAGTAGACTTGCCACAAGTCGACCTCACGAGAATCCCACGAAAAATTGTTTTGGGGAGCGAATCGTGATTTTTCGTTCGCGAAGTGGATGAGCGAGCGACGAAGTCGCGAGAGGTCTACTTGTCGCTTGCAAGGTTTTCATTTGCGTTTCGCGCCAAAAAGGGGATGACGTCATTCGCAAGTCCTGCACTTGATGGCGCAATCCGACGAAAACAATCGAACATGTTTGTTTCTACGAAATCGAAAGAGGAAATTTGTTGACTTTGTGTTAAAGGTATCAGAAACAAAGACGAAATAAAACGAAAGCTTATTTCAATCTCGAGTCGCCGCTTGGAAAGGAGATCTCCAGTGATATTTAATGGATTAACACTTTGTGCCGTAATTGTGCTGATAGAAACAGAACACTAGTTCGAAAGATTATAGACAAGTAAGGGAAAGCTTCGAATCGTCAAGAAAGTCAATTGATTTCACTCATGAAAGATCAGGTAGGCTTCAGGTGAAGAAGACGTGCTAGACCGTGATTAAAAGATGCATCTTAGTCAAACTTACCATTTGGCGATGCAATGACTCTCGTCGATGAGTACACATCCATTTTAAATTTTTTTGTTCCATTCGACGAGAAATGTGTCGATAGTTGTTGAGAATTGCCTCGGGACGTCCAAACACCAGCTTATACTTAAGATTTTAAATATGTTGTTTCCTATATATGACGCTCTAATGCCACGACAATTGAGGCTAGAGACCGAGTCTTTCATGAGTGAAATCAGTGGAACAATTACGAAGACGATAGCGTTGCAATCCTCTCCAAGTAAACGATCAAAAGCGTACGCGGCTTGTTCAAAGGTCAGATTTTTCCCAACTCCGGGTGGAGAAGACACGAACACATCTCTTCAAGACATATATTCTTGAATTGTTTTTCCCTGATAGTCGCGCAATTCGGAATATCCGGTGGCCTTGGTAGCTACAATACTCGTCAAATTTGTTGGAACACCCATCCCCGTTTCCCCCTTCCTCCAATGTTGATTTCCACAACTACTAGTAGTCGCCCGAAAAATTCTCACACAATATTGA
>NC_090874.1:23212912-23232912 GCF_036669935.1 Montipora foliosa | reverse complement strand
GAAAAAAATTGCATCAAATGATAATCAGAATTATTGGTAATGCAAGGTTCCAAAGTTGAAAGCAATAGTGCATAACGAATGAAAGCAAAGTTAACCTGGGAAAATGTCTTATTTTTATCTTCCAAACCAGAATTTATCAAGCAATATTTTAATGTTTGATTTTCAGACTTGGCATATCCCTAACCGAGCAGATGGTGTCAAGCCTCGCCCAGTTATGGATGTCACTGTACAAAAATTAAAGAATCCCACCCAGCAGTCAGCCCAAGTAAAAAAGAAACGAAAAGTCTCTGGTGTGACAAGTACTGTTTATAAGCCTTTTGAAGAACCACTCTGGTCCCTTGATTTACCAACGATCCTAAGTCCAATATTTGAGGGGCTTAATCCTAAGCCTGGTTTTCTGAGAGTATGGCCAGATGATGACGAAGATGTCCTATTAACAGAGAGCAACTATGGGCTAGTTCCCAAAGGATCTGTTTTATCCTACCAACAGTCCCTTCCAAGTAAAAAGACTGCAGCTGCAACAAACCTCAGTCTTCCTGTGCCTGACTTTCAGCTTCCAGTTTTTACCCACCCTCCAACTGTACTGTCTGAGAAACAACAACTGCACTATGATTCCCTGACTGTCACCATGGAACAGGCCCTAGAATATGAAGAGCAGACCAGAGAACAATCTGCTTCTAAGGACTGGCACCGACTACGAAAGCATCGTCTAACAGCCTCAAACTTCAAGCAAATCTGCTCCAGGAGAAAGGATCACGAAACACTTTCAGCCAGGCTTCTGAACAGCAAAGTTGTGCAAACAGCAGCAATGAAGTATGGCATAGAGCATGAGGAAGAAGCAGCTCAACAATATGTCCAGCAGTTTGGTAGAAATGTTTTTCCAGTGGGCTTTGTGATAAACCCTTCCCTCCCACACCTAGGCTGTAGCCCAGATAGAAGGGTTTATGATGCAACAGAAAATCATTCATGGGGTCTGTTGGAAATTAAATGTTCCATGTCTGACTATTTGTCAGACCTTAAGTATCTAAAGGTAAATGAAAGAAGTGGTACCTATAGTTTAAGAAAGACCCATGCTTATTATCACCAAGCCATGGGTTGTATAGGACTAACAGGTAGTGCATGGGAGGATTTTTTTGTTTATTGTCGCAAAGAGTTTCATTGTGAGAGAATTTACTATGATGCTGATTATTTTTCTGAAATGCTTGAAAAACTCAACATGTTTTATTTCAACTTTCATTTGTCTTCTGTACAGTGAACATTAATGATAAGCAATAACTATGCTATAACTAATAACAGGCAAACCATTTTTTGCTGAAGGAAGCTAAACATCCAATTTAATTGATAAATATAAAATAATGTTGTTTGAAAATGTGAACAAATCTAGTTTAGTTAAAGTAAAGGGATTGTATTCTCTTTGGTTAACAGGATTCTAGTCCATAACATGTTACAGTATGATGTTGGGAAAGGTTCTCATCATATGGTTTAATTTTTATATTCTTTTTAAGACTACCAAAGTTTATCAAGTGCACAACTACACTTTTACTTCATCTGAAAAAAAAATAAGTTTACCGTTCATAAAATAAGGGCCCCTGAAAGTTGGTTATTAAACAAGCTACAGTCCATATCTGATTTATGCTTCCTGCAACAGTGAGGGGGATTACCCGATCAAAGTAATGAAACTCTTTAACTCTCCTAATCGCCCTTTCAACATGAACACGCAGGTTGTGTAATTTTTTGCTTTCTTGGAGGTCATTTTTAGAAAACTGCCTCTTACTGGAAAGAAATGAGGGCATGACAACTTCACATCCAAGGGGAGTTAAAAGATCCTGAATAACAAAACCTTTATCAGCCATAAGCTGATCCCCAGGCTGGAGAAGTGGTAGAAGCCCAGACTGCCTTACCAGCTCTTTGTCTGATATTGACCCCTCAAATAAAGAACTGATGTGAATTATTTCCCCTGAAGGTGAAATAACAACATTGCCCTTGTAGGTGGTGTGGCTCTTATATGACGAGTACATTTCACTATTTAAGACTAAACTTGATGGTGCCTGAACCTTTATCTCAGATGCATCAATAATTCCCCTGCAGTCTGGGTACATGGACTTGAAACAAGTGGGCATGTTCTTCTGGATTTTTGCCCTAGATGGCCAGATACAAGTACTCCCAAGCATGAAATAAAGAAAATTTATCCAGGATATAAAAACCCTGCTTACAGTTGTTTGGGAAATGTTAAAGCTATCAGCTAGTACTTGGTTTAAGGTACCAACCCTCAACTTTTGAAGAACTAAATAAAACTGGTCAAATAAACTTAGTTTGCAGCCTTGCATAGTTTTCCTAAGGCCTTCAACTTTCCTTATCCCTTTATTTCTAAGGCGTTGCATTTGGGACCAAGAATACATATTCTGTGCGGTGGGAGTCAGAGCTCTAAATGTCGCAACAAGAACATCAAAAGAAGGAAAACCGGTGTAAAACCTAATGATGCTGTTGGGTTTCATTTTTAGTTGTATATATATTGTTTGCTTATCCAGTGCTGCCTCCAACTCCTCAATTCTCTGATTTGCTGCTTCAAGCAGCTCCTCTGTGGTCTTGGCAGGCTCACCAGAAAAAATATAATCGTGGCATTTCAAGGTAGGTGTGTATATGGGCTCGGGGGAGTTTGAAACAACAGGAGAGGATAGCAGTTCCGGTTGGGCCTCCATAGAACTTTCCTCAACACAAGCTTGGCCGGAAGTTGATGCTATGGATTAAAATGAAAAACATGAAAATACGTCCGATTATTGTACGATTTTAACCAAGGAATGTTTAAAGAAATACTGAAAACTATATTTACTTGTGACAGTGACAGTGTATATGGGCTCAGCGGAGTCTACAACAACAGGAAGGGATGACAGTTCCGGTTGGACCTCCACAGAACTTTCCTCAACACAAGCTTGGCCGGAAGTTGAAGCTATGGATTAAAATGAAAACATAAAAATACCTCTGATTATTTTACAATTTTAACCAGTGAATGTTTAAAGAAATACTGACAACAAAATTTACCTGTGACAGTAACAGGGAACGATGGAAGGCTTACATCAAATAATCTCACTCGTGCAGGTGGTGGTTCTCGTTTTTTTGGAGATTTTCTTTTCTTTGGTGATCTTGACCAGCTAAACATACTCGGAACTGCATGCTTCTCCAGAACACGCTTCCCTGTTAAAGTTGTCTTAAAATCCCCTTCCTTAAAGTGTACAGAACATACTCTTGTGCTGTTTGTTATCTATAGATGAAACAGATCATAATATTTATTGTAAACACACGTGCGCTAAGATGACATCGACAACTTAGCCAACTTACCTGGAAAGTTTTGCCCACGTCTCGCCGTATTTTCACAAGCCACTGCTTTCGAATGAATTTATCACTGGGAAATTGGTGAAAGGTGAGGTTTGGAACTTTTTTAGCGCGATTATTTTGACATTGCGGCACGCAACAGTGATCTCTGTTCGGCATGATCTTGTCTCCTCAATCGCCGGAAGTTGACCTTTACACGCGTGGCCTCGCATTGGTGTCAAAAGTTCATGACGTCAATCCAAGATGGCTGCTGTGCGATAAAGGCGAATTTAAATTCTCTGTGTTTGTTTTTATTTTGCGATGATAAGGACAACTCTCCTTTGATATGGTTTAAATTTTGAAGAGAGCTTCCTGAAAGACTAATCTTCCATGTGTCTTTTCAAACCAAAAAACTATAGTTCAAACCAGGAGAATTTTACCTTGCATTCGAGCGCTAGAGCAAAAGGACGAAGTTCGTAATATTATTAGTCGCGATGGTCTCTGCTTTGGTAAATCTCTGGGGGGAAAATTGTGCACTGAGAAGGAAAACGACGGGTAAACATCTTTGCAAGGGCAGAATGATAATTCCTTCTGCGAAGATGGCTTATGTTGCTCCTGTTGAATGAGGAAATGGTCTGTTTGTTTCATTGGAATCATTTGAAAGTGAGACATAAGCTTAAGTTCTTTTCATGCCCGCATTCCACTCATTCGGCAACTTGGATAAGTCACTTACCTGCCCTCCATTCTCATATTTTACAACACTAGTTACTTTTACAAGAGCGAGGCAATAAAATAAAGAAAATAAGTCTTAATTTTAAGAGAGGATCGCAAAAAAGTTTTGAAACTAAGTATAAATTTAACTCCAATGCTACTTGATGTTTCCCTTTTACTTGGAGTTTGGTAGTGGTCCATCGTTGAAAATATTTTTCCAGTAATTTTCCTGCAGCTGGCTGGTAACTGTGATTTTTTTCTCCAGCTTTGTCGATCACCTTGTAGAGCCTTGCTGGGATGAGGGTGGGGAGACATGAGAATCATGATAATGAAATAAGAAACCATTCACCTGCATGTGTTTGGAAAATACTGATTTCAGTTTTGCATGCATTGCACGAGCAAAAATGCACTGTGTGTAAAGATACTGAGAGACGAATGTAATCATACATCCAGCAAGACTAGAGGCATTCTGCTTCATACTCTAACATTTTATTATGCACAACTGATCCAAGGTTTCAAGGTTTCAAGGTTTTATTTGCCATGATCACATATAATGTATCAGATTTAATAAACAAAATACAAAAAATTGTAAAAAAGGCGAGGAAGCCCATAAAGAAACTATAAGAGCTTATGGAGCTATGGGCTTCCTCAAATTAGACTAAGAAATTAAGTTTAAGATAGCACTGGGACGTAATACAATATATTATTAAAAAGACGAAAGAGTGCACACACACACACATTTATCCACAAAAATACAAAAGCGTAAATACTTCGAAGAATTTGTGCTACTAACGATAAAGAAGAAATCTTTTAAGGTTTTTGCAAAACTGAGCGGTAGATCCAGATGACTTAATTTGACTGTCAAGAGAATTGAAAAATTTAGGGCCTTGGAAGCGGATTAAAAATTTTCGTATATTAGTTCAAACTAATGGAATATAAAAATTGGAATTGGATGAGTTTCTAGTGTTATAAGGATGAATATAATTAGCCAGTGTAAACATGTCATTAAATGAATTCGGAAGTAAACCTTTAGAGAAGAAAAACATAAACTTGCCTAAATGAAACAAAACAACATTACTGAATTTTAAAACTTCGAGATCTCGAAAAATAGGATCTGTATGGGAATCAAAGGGAACTTTAGCAACAATTCTAATTGCTTTCTTCTGGAAAGTAACTATTCTTTCAGTTTCACCACCCAATGATAGACCCACAATGGCTCTATCTGGACCCACAATGACTCTATCTGATTCCTTTTCAACAACAACAACCACAACAACTACTACGGTATGTGTTACCACAAAACACAATATACAGTAACTCAAATATCTCTAATTTTATTGTTGTAAGTACCGTATATTCATTATTAAGACTATTACAAGTAGGAGCATTCTCAGAAGTTAATATCCAAACCCATGCTCAGCAAGAGAAAGACTAGAATAACATACAGCTGTATTAATGAAAGTAAGACAGTTTACTTGAATTAAAAAACCAAATTATATTTGCTTGTTCAAACATTGACTTAGAAGGTGTGGCAAGTAAATAATTATCGTCCCTTTTCTATACAATTTTGAAGAGCTGTTTGGAAACCATCTTGTATTAATCACTGACATGCCCACATCTGTGATGTTTAATTTGCAGTAATACTGTTGTCATCATGCAGGGCCTCATGCAGGAAAAAATGAGAGATGAATAACAACCCTGGCTTTTTTCATCACAAAACCAATAAAATATTCAATGCTGAAATCCTCATCACAATCTCTGAAAACAATCTGGAATGTTGCTTTCCATGCATGGTTTGACCAGATCAGCACACACACACCAGGAAGAGTTTTAGACTGAAGCACTGGAATAAGAATAAAAGACATGTTTAAGAAACAACAGGAAACTGATCAAAGTAAAACAATAATATTATTATCACTTGGTCATTTTCATGCACAGATGTCACTTAAGATACTTGAAAAAAACATGGAAATCTGTGCCCTATTTGTAAAGATCCCCTTATAAAAAAAACTAAACAACTTAACTGACTCCCTTAATAAGAGGTTTTGTCTAACAATGCAGATAAAAACAGTTGCTCACATCTTGAAAGTAATGACAGTCAAAATGACAGCCAGCCAGATATCAACACTTTCCACAAGATTTCTTCAGGTCAGATGAGTGGGACAATGAAATCAACAGAAATCTAGAGATCAATTAAATTTAATCATACCACAACCTGGTGTGTCCTGCAAAGCAACACAGAGCTGGAAAAGAAAGAGCATCACCATCTACCATACAAACCATTGCTCTTGCTGTGGAGAACCAGGTCACAGAAAAATCATGGCTCTCGTATCACATGTCAGAGGTTAAAACTTCTGTTTTGTCAAAACCCTCCGCGTTTTTAGAGGAATTGCTCTTAGGCGAAAAACAGTAAACGAAAAATGTTATCAGTTTAAAATTTACAACTTTTAGGTCTTCAACGGTGTGACCGAAACACGAGCAAACATGGTTTGGCAAAGATAACTTCCCTGGAAACGACATAAACAAATAAATATTTCATGCCTAAAATAAGCTTACCTCTTTTGACTTTCTCGTTGGAAACAACTCGGAACTACTGTTTAGTTTTTCTGTCGAGGCCATGTTGAGGGTGAGATCTTGATCATCAAAAGGTCCAATAGAACTTTTCCTTCACCGCTGAATAAACTCAAAAACAAAGAGCTCAAAAGCTCGAATCAAATGAACCAAAATGTGTTCGAGGCGGAGCATGCGCACTCATTTTGCCGCGGTGTCATCTAATACATGTAAGATAGAATAAAACGAGCTCCTTAGACTTAACCTGGGCGCGCTTTAATTGACGTAAGATGTAAAGCCGCTTGTTCACTTTCTTTACTATCTCATCTACATGTGCGTTCCATTTAAGATCAACAGAGAAGGTGACACCTAACATCTTAGCTTTATGAACGCACTCTAAATCCTTACTATTGACCACAATTGGGTCAAAGTCAGGTGGGGATCTTGAAAATGAGATGCGTAGTTCCTTACATTTGCCCTCGTTCAACTGGAATCCGTTTATAGCTACCTGTCTACTTAGATCGTCAACGAGACGCTGAAGATCACTGTTCTGGCTCCTTTGGACAACCTCAGATATCGTGGTGTCGTCCACGTACTTCCACATATTGTAGTTTCCAGTAGTCGACAGATCGTCAATCATAATCACAAAAAGCCAAGGACCGAGCTTTGTGCCCTGTGGGACTCCGGATGGAATGGAGCCCCACTCGGAAAAACAGTCCTGGCTAAGCTTTACTCTTTGCCTTCTACACGTCAAAAAGTCAGTGATCCAGGTAATGATGGAACTTGGTAGACTATAAGTCATCAATTTAGGCGTTCCAGTCTGCATGAAATCATCTCTCACCTCTGTCTCGAGAAGACCATACACGCACGGTTCTTACGTTACGTTTATGCCCCTGTAGAATCAACCGAAATCTCAACTCCTTGTCAAAAGTTAACCAGCATGTTAATATTTTTGGTAGGCTACAATACTCGTCACATTTGTTGGAACACCCATCGCCGTTTCCCCCTTCCTGAATGGGGGAAGGGGGATGTGGTATAAGCTACGATCTTGTAACACGATGATTCTGACTATTTGCTAAGTGTTCCAACTAAATATGTCTAGTATTGTGGGTTGCGTACGGCAAATTTTGATTGACAACTCCATCCCCTGGAGTCCACGAGGACTACTCTGATTGGTCTAGCTCAGCGACCCGTTTTTGGGTCTCTAAAATTGGCGCCTATCAAGCATGAAAGTCCTTCTTTCCGGGCGCCATCTAGATGAGACGAAGGAATTTTCGAAAGTCTATGACGATAGCAAAGATCTTTTTTTTTATATATGAAGCCTTGGTAAAAGGCAATAACTCGTTCGCGCAATTTTCAAACACAAATTCCGCCAGAAGTTTTCAAACAGACAAGAATAGCAACTTTCTTTCATCAGAAGGGATTTTGTCAGAGAACAGCTGCATCTTCCCTTTTCCAAGCATGGAAATTTTTTAAGGCGGTGAATTAATTAGAAATTGAAGTTGCTCTTACACGCGACCTCTATAGTGAAATAGGCCGGTCTTAACTAAATTGGGAATTAAAAGAAAATATAGTATACCAAAATTTCCTTCCTTTTTGGCTATATCTGTTTAGATAATTCACGCATTTTGATTGGTTTTCGCCTATGATCTATTAGAAGACAGACGCATAGCTGACGGCATCATAAAGACTTAAAGTGGTACTTTCAAATAATCACTTCCTTCATTTCTTCAGATTTTGAAAGTGTGTTTGCTTTTAAATACCTGCTTGGCAAATTTTGAGATTTGATTTTTATCCAAAGGCTGTTTACTTTGAGTGTAAATTTTGGATTTCACGGTCCGCCATTACTCACTTACTGACCGACTGGACCTCAGAGGGTTGGGTCTAAGGAAAAGTGACTTCATTCACTCAATAGCTTAAATTTCAGCGTGTAAACGCAGTTTATTATGCATGCAAAACACGAGTTTAAAAATCTGAAAGCCCGGAACTCCCGAGCTGCATATTAATTCAGTCACGTACAAGTGCATTGCATTCTTAAACTAGTGAGTCTTTGACGTACCTTTCTCCTGGATCCAGCTCTCTCAAAATTTGAAAGTACTAGCGGATCATTCGTATCAGCTGGGCAAAGGCCCATATATAAGAATGACACAAAAATAGATAAAAACCCCCTTACGTAAATCGTCTCACTTATATAGCGACTGTGGCAACCCCCGGACGTAATTTACCCTGGGACACGAGTATTTATACCCCTGAATGTAAGACGTTATAAACCCCTGAATGTAAGACCTTTAAAACCCCCTGAATGTAAGGCACTTTCAAAACCCCTGAATGTAAGATGTTTTCTACCCCTGATTGTAAGACGTTATAAACCCCTGAATGAAGGACGTTTTAAACCCCTGAATGTAAGACGTTTTCTACTCCTGAATGTAAGACTTTTAATACCCCTGAATGAGGTTGTAAATGGGGTTAACCGACTAGCGAGAAAGGACTAGAAAATATTACTGACTACGGACAAAACGAGGAAAAAATTACCGATTAGCGACAAAAAAATTAACTGGAATTTACCTACAGCCGACAAAGGTCGAAAATCTTAACCGACAACCGACAAAGTAATGAATTTTTAACCGACAACCGACATGTGGACCCCCCCATTCAGACCCTCCTGAATGTAAGACGTTATAAACCCCTGAATGAAAGGCACTTTCAATCCCTGAATGTAGGACGTTACAAACCCCTGAATGTAAGACGCTTTAATCCCCTGAATGTAAGACTTTTAAAACCCCTGAATGTAAGGCACTTTCAACCCCTGAATGTAAGACGATTTACGTAAGGGGGTTTTTATCTATTTTTTGAGTTACTCTTATTTATGGGCCTGTGCTCAGCTGCTACGAATGATCCGTACTAGCGTACCATTAATAGGGAATTTCCAGTTAAAAGAAACAAGTTTCCCTTTTGAAATTAAGGCTTAAAACTTGAATGATCACTTAGTGTTTACTTAACATAGTTTTGAAATGCAAAGAAAAAAAGATTTGACTTTTTGATTATAGTACCACTTCAATTCTTTTATTAAAGCAAATAAATTCCATGTTGACGGGTGCCTGTTCAGTAACAAGAGCCTACAATTAGCCTAAACTTGGGCCTGCAAAAATACAGTGGTGTATGGTTAATTTAGCAGTAAAGAAAAGAAAAGAGAAAAGTCTGTCCTTCTTATATCGGCCTTACATTGCGCGTCTCATGATGTTCGAATGATGTATGTAGCGAACGCCTTGCTGGGATTAATAATATTCCGCTGTCTGAAAACAGATGAC
Source organism: Montipora foliosa (assembly GCF_036669935.1). NCBI lineage: Eukaryota > Metazoa > Cnidaria > Anthozoa > Scleractinia > Acroporidae > Montipora > Montipora foliosa. Next base: position 23,223,034 of record NC_090874.1, on the reverse strand, counting down.
TTACATGTTTTTGGCACCTTTCTAATGTACTACTGCTGTCCTTGGCGCATGGAATGTAACCAGTGTTGTCTTTTCACGAAAAAAAATTAAAACTATTAGAGGGAGATATATTTTGTATTAACCAGTCCTGGTTTGAATGATTTACAACAAAGATAACTCGGATTAATTTCTTGCTGTTGCAGAGCGTTGTTTTGTGAGATTGTAGTTCATAGGGGAAACTGAATCTCTCAATACACGATTTTTACATCAAATACTCTGAAACACTTGTTCGCTGCTTGTCTTTTGGTTATCACTTGTCAGATGTACACTATGAGTTTCGCTTTGGAAAAGTACCACGCAACCCTCGTATTGCATGTGAACCCCTCGCAGAAGCAGTTCGAGGTTCAGCTGGCACCTTTGCAAGTGGAAGAAATCCTATCTCTTTCTAATTGACTCGTCGTTTGCTTGTACTTATTAAAATCACTACCCATGTTTTACAGGTTCGTCTCTACTTTTTGTCTGACTTTTATCGGTAAATGAGGAATAAATAATTTATAGTTATTTGCATTTACATTATAAGGCGCGCTATAAATACACTCACGCTGAGAAAAAAAAACCAACTTTGAATCCACAGTGAAGACAAAGGAAATATAAACACACGATCTATAAGTGACAGAATAGGTTTAACGTCAGTCTATCTAGTCTTTGAAGTCTGGGACTGAGCTAAATTTGTTATCCTGGGAGATCAGTGCAAAATTTATTCGCTTCATGCTAAATTCGTCCAGTCTGGCCAATTTTATTACTTAATTTCGTCATTTATACTCACTTAATGACGATATTTTCACTCAATTTTTGTCTCGTTTTATATGCAGTGCACCATTATGTAATCAATAATGTAATCCTAAAAACTTATTCACTTTTACAACGGAATCAAGTAACCCTTATACCCCACATGTTGTCGTAATTTTATACTACACCAAAAAGTATTAGAATCAGAACGTTCTTTGTTTTTGTTTTTTTTTTTTTTCCCAATTTTACTAAAACGGCCGTAGGACGTAGCTATAGGACGTCCACTTAATGGACTGTAGTCTGATACTTACTGATTACAGCTGATGAGCTGTCTATCTTTCTGGAGAATTCTTCATTTTTCTTGCCAAGATTTAAATCGCTTAAAATCATTTTCTTGTGACCTTGTGAGGAGACTTTAAACTTGTAGTAGAAACAATATCGAATTACACCTTTTTTTGGTTCCATTGTAGGAAAATATAGATTCACCCATGGTACATTTTTGGCCATGACTTCAAATTTAGGTGCGACAATCAGGAAATAATATTTTTTCCCAAATATATCTCCATCTCTGGAAATAACAACCCTCCCCTCAATTTCCAGATATATTCGCGATCCTAGCCTGATGATGCACAGACTCTGATTTATTTCGTGCTCCAGCAACGAAGAAACATAAGGCTTAGGTTTACTAAACTATTGACAAATAAAAAGTGCCGTTAAATGTTTTAGATAGACAATAGTATGCTTCTAAGCTGAATCGCCTTTTACCTTAAAGCACAAGACTTAATTTTTATTCAATATCCTTTTTGTGAGTAGCAAAGCACCACAGGAAAATCAATCATCCGATTTCCATAAAGTCATGCCAGTGTTAACGACTGCGTTATTAGCTGCAGAACGGGACAGACGTCTGAGGTTTAATTGATCTCATATGCAGGTAACTTGCAAATCTGTAAAAGCCTGCACTTCAAAAAGTTCTAAGAACGCTACAGTTATTCATTTCCTTCTTGGAGTTGACCGAGGAAAGTACCTTTCTGCGCTTTGCGAAATTCAAACTCCTTTTTAGTAGTCAACGTTCGCTCATCTCAAGTGAAAATGTTGACCAAGACTTTTTACTTGTTTACATGTCTGTTACTGTTGTCAATGATGGAGAGAGCCAGGGGTAAGTTTTGTTTTAGTTTTAAAAATCGGATTGACTTTTGGACTGATTAGTTCAGCCCTACCGTTTATAACAAAATTGATTCTTCACTGGTCATATTTACGGATATCCATGGGCAGTCCAACCTCCCTTAGAGAGAGTTTGCACTTATGCTCAGGATTGAAAGCATTAACTAAAAATTTGCGCACAAAAATGATACATCGCAAAGGTCGCAAGAATTTCGTCTTCGACGACTAAATGCCATTTAACCAGAATCAAATGCAAATATAGCAAGGATAAAAAAAATACCGCAAACGAATGATGCCTAAGTAACAGAAACCAAGGCATTGAGAGATTTAGCAAGAAATTTCAAAGAAAATTGTCAAAAAGTAGCAAGGATTTTGATTGCCATGGCAAAAGCGCGCTATGAAGAATCTACGGGGTAACAAGTTACTCAGAAAGGAATGTAATAAAGTAAGAACAACAGAAAAAAGTTAGTATAAAAGCGGTTAGTAAAATGTTTGCGAACAAAAAATATCGACCTTAACAAGGATTGTCTTTAACGGCGAAATGTCCGTTAACAAGAGTCGCAAATAGCGCAAGAATAACAACTTTCAAAAAACAAAGAACGAGCAAGCAGCAAACAGCATTTACATTTCAACAGTCGCAAAAATGTTTTTAGATGTTCGCAATTCCTGCCAACAATAACCACAGACATCGCAAAAATTAGACAAAAGTCAGCCCACAGCAAGCAACGGCAACATGCCCGCCAATAAAAATCGCAAATTTATTAAATAAGTAAGTCTTTGATTGCACTCACGTGACAAGGCGGCCATGTTGGTGCCAAAACAATAGAGAAATGTAGATCAAGTTTTGCATAAAAATAGAGTCAAATTCCCAAAAGAAATTTTCGCTGTTGTTCTTTCCACCAACATAATGACACTAGGGAGCAAAAGGGGCCCTAGGAAGGGAACAAATATGACAAATATCGCAAGGCACGGGGATTTTCCTTTCAAAATGATGGAGGGATGCCATCCTAGTTGTGCTTTGAGATATATGATGCTAAATAACAGGAGGAGCAAATAAACGTGGCTCCTGTTTATTTATTTAATTAGTTAGCTTAAACTCACAACGACTGAACACAATATCGAATGGGGCAATTTTGAGATTATTGCATCGGGAAAAACAGATGATCATTGTAAAATAGAAGAGACATTGTATATCCAGGAGCTGAAGCCCTCTATGAATTCGAAAGCTAGCAGTGAGAAGTTGTTATTATTTGTTTATTAGTAATAATCAATCACTGTCAATGTTTTCTTGTTATTTTAAGATCGTTTTTACTATCTCTATAGTGCCCATATCTATTTATTTCGTATATAAGAAATTTTTGAAAATGTTACTTTTGAGAATGAATGCAGAGAAGCATGCGAAACCCCAAGTGAATGTAAAATGCATTTTTTTTTATCTCCCCAGTTAGTTATGTTAACTTCGCGAAGACTTTGGTCGCGTCTTTTCGATGGGGTAGATATTGACAAAAATGTCATTTACCCACAACCGAAATGCACTGTTTCCGGTGAAAGGGCAACTGATTGACAGGATAGCACAGTTTTGACTGCCGCGCGCACTGCAGGCGCGGGTTCCGTATGCAAGGAGGATTGGATAAGCGATCAGAATCGTTACAAGATATACGCTAGTTAATGTAAGACGCAGCAATATAAAAATGCACGCGCGCTATCAAGCGAGCGCGTTACAACGCAGTCTGAAATTGAACTTAAATGCATACAGAAAAAGTCGTCACTACTCAGTCCCAGAGGGTGTATTGATCGAGGCTGGTAGGCCCACAGAGCCTCCATATCCCAATGCATTACTTCGTTACAACATTTGTCTATTAGGCGGACCCTAACGTCGGTGGTGGTGTAATGGTTATCACACCCGACTAGTAACGGGGGAACGTTGGTTCAAATCCCGCTCAGGGCCAATTTTCTTTCAAACCTTTATTCAGTTAAAAATATGAGTATTTGGGGAGTACGTGGTCAGGGTTTTAGTGGATCTGTACTCGATCGACTATTTATAGCATTTTAATAACGCAACGTACTTGCAACCTACAGAACAAATTCGATTCGCTCGACCACGTGTCCTCTAATTTATGCTCATACATTACAAGGGTTTCTCTCAGAGAATTAGAATAGAAGAGGAATATTTAATTTAAAGAACAATATTTAGTGATTTTAGATATTAACGACGCGACATCAGCATAAGCATCCTCATCATCGAAAACCGAAAGTAAAAATTGATGAATTTTGTGCTTAAAAGGTCTCTTCCTAAATATACGCAGATCAGGCTTCAAGCAATTCCACACCTTAGCTCCAGGGATCGAAAAAAATTAAGCCGAGCACTAAAACTTGAGATCACTTGAATAGGTGAAGAGATGACAAATATTCCTTAGCGCAGAATTTAAAGTTAGACGAGAGGTTACTTACCTTGAAGTGTAATTATAATTCTCTGAAGATTATGGGCTAAATTTGCATACTTCCTTCAATACTAACAAGTCAGCGGTCACTTTCCAAAGTAATTGTAATGTAAATGAGAACGGTACATAACCCCAGGCGTGCTGCATAATAATCAGTTCTTCCTGGTAGTGTGAGTCAGTGGCGAAGGCATAAGATAACTGAGGGGCAGGAGATGCTGGGAGGTAAACTAGTCCCATAATGTTCCGCATATCTTCAGAGAATTATAATTACACGTCAAGGTAAGTAACCTCTGGTCTAATTTTAAATTCTCTTTCCGACATGTTCCGCGTCATGGGCTTAATTTGCTACTATAGAGCACCGACGCCAATGGACACGAAAACAAGGTCAGTCCAAGAGGCATAACAGAGTGACATTCAAAAGAGAAGTTTGTTGAGACCTTAAACGAGATCAACAGCATTAACAGCTGAGTCTAGCGTACCTGGCTCAACAGATCTCCAGTAGAATCTACGAAACTTACTATCATTAGACCAATTGGCCAGCTTAAGGATATGCCCCACGGCCATACCCTTGTTGTAAGTTGCCGACGTAACAGCCCCCCTAACGCTATGAGCTTTGAAAACGGAAGTGTCTATGCCCGCACCAGACAAGACTGTGTTAACCCATGAAGCGTCCATCAGGATTGACGAAGGATATAAACAGTCAGAAATCTGTCGAGTTTCTAAGATTACAAGTACGTGGGATGTACGCAGAAACTGTACTCATAGTAGAGACATGTGGCTTTGATGGCATGGAGGGAAAATTAACTATAACTGATGGTTTGCCAGGTCTCGATGTCTTTAAACGTTCTGTAACAATAAATTGAATTGAATCTTTATGATGTATTAAATTACTGATACTAAGGGCACCAAGAGTCTGAGACCTTCCAGCTAAGCATTAGTGTCAGCCGCTTTAGGCTAAGACTATTTAAAGGAAAAAAGTTCCTAGATAGTGTGTCAAGACAGACACATCCCAAGTTGAAGAATAACATGGTAGGTTATAAATATCCTTTAAAATAAAAGTCTAGACACTAATGGATCAGAGCCAACTGTTGTGTCATCACGTGGCCGCAGTGTCGATGACGAGGCTGATCTATAAGGGTTCAATGTACTGTAGCTCAAGCCCTCTCCAAAGCAATCTGTAAGACATTCCTTTCACGGCACCAGCCTCTCCACTTTTTCCAAACTGCTTGGTACTGTTTTTCTGTACCTGTTCTCCAGCTTGCACAGATAAGGTTGGTCGCTTGAGAAGAAATTCCCTCTTCTGAGAGAGATTTCCGGACACAACCCAAGCAGAAAGCCTCATCGCTCCTGCTTGTGTGGTCGAACTAGCAGATCCTCTCACTGTGGCAACAGTACAGTACGGTTGCACTAGAGAATTTAGAAGCACTGTGGTACCAGCCCTTCGACGGTGGGTCAGACAGGAGCTATTGGTATTGCCACAGCTTTGTCCCTGCGCACCTTCGCCAATATGGCAGAGATAAGACCGAAAGGTGGAAAAATGTAACAACTCATATTAGACCAGGACAGGGAAAAAGCATCAACTGCATATGCCCCTGAGTCAAGATGCCAAAAAACATATTTCTCAACCTTAAAGTTCAGCCTAGATGCAAGTAAATCTTTATTAGGGATCCAAATGGTTGACTGGAGATCACTGAAGATGGTTGGATGCAGGGACCACTCGAGGTCCTCAACAAAACGACTTGAGGCAGAATCAGCCTCAACATTTAAAACCCCAAGGGACATATTGAGCACCATTACCAAATCTCCTTCGCAAGTGTGTTAACAAGGTCAGATCTTATTCCACCCATGTTATTGATATAAGATACTGCAGTGGTATTGTCCAATTTAAGCCTTCTTGACCCAGAACCTTTAGATCTTTCAAAGGACTTTTTGACAACTTCTCTCATAGCCGATTTCTTTACGATGGGCTTTCCTTCAAAACATAATGAACTGCCTTCCAAGGAGAGCTTATCTTTGTTACGCCAAAAAAATGTAGCCAAGGTGGTTTGATATAGTGGAAGTGACTGGAATGCACTATGCGTGCGAAATAAAGGTGCATTTTTTTGCGGGCTAAAATGGTGAATTTGGTGGGTTATAATGTATTTGTTAAACCAATAAAAAGTGAATATCAAACAATGTTACAATTCAATGAAAGCCAACTAAAATCGAGAAGCCATTTCAGTGTTCGCAGCCGGTTTCTTACGGCGTTGGTGTCTAAAAACACATAATTCAATGAAGAATTGGTGAATTATCAATCTTCTTAGCAAAAGGACAAAGTTCTATAATTGTCCTCTCTTGATATTATTGAGCCGACGGTCTTTGTTCAGTTTTGAGCAGCTGCCATACGTTGTTATCTCTCAGCCCTAATAATCAAAGGACGCCATTGGGCAACTCGTGGATTAAGTATTTTACCAGTGGGAAACGTCTGGTGAACTTGCAGTTTGTTAGAAAATGGGTAGTACCATGCGTGTTCCCTTTCAAAGAGCAAAGGCTTTATTGACCAGCTTTTGTTGCACACTTTACAAAAAACGTATTTCAATAAAAATAAAAATTTTCTCAAAAGATCGTATTTCTGGCCTAAAAAATAAGCATGTAGAAAATGGGGTTGTCAGGCCTGCACAGCTCCCAAACTAGTGGTTTAACATTTCTCGTACTTTGGTTCTTACGAATATCTCTTGGAATGATCCCCCTGTTCTGTACGTGAGGGGCGGATCCTTGTAGATTTCGCTCTGAGTCAGCAATGGTTGCTGCTTTATCAAATGCCAGTTTTCTGTCATGGTTTGTTTTAGGCATGGCACTGATGATTGATATTAATATTGTGCGACAAAAGACAAGATTTGTTCGTTTTCCTTTTGATTTTGTAGGCGGGCTTGTTTCCTATCTTCATTCTTTACATTTGACAGAGACGTTTTATAAGACATCCTGGGTAGCCTCTTTCTAGCAAATACGATTTGAGCATTTTAATGTTATCTTCAAAGAATTTTTGGAGAGTTTGTTCTAAGAAGTCGTAGAGCCTCTTCTTTAATGAAGCCTTCTTAATTTTTTACACCCCGTCGGTGAGACGAACTGAAATGTCTCAGTACGCTTAAAATGAGCGCGCACGTTATAGACTGTGTCTTTTTCCTTCAGAGATGCTGGTATCCAGGAATGTTATTTACGATTTCATTCGTAAATTTGATTGTGGGGTGATTCTTGTTTGCGTGTTCAGCAGACCGGGGAATTTTGCTTCTAGTCAGAGCAAGACTACGTTGTTTAATTTAAGTTTTGATACTTGTAAGTTTTAGCTTGTCTTTTCTGTAACATGACTTCGTTGGTATTTTTTTAATAATGAAGAAATGAAACAGTGTATGGTTTGTAAATGCAACTATGAGTAAGTAGTAGAAGTCGTTTAAATAACCATTGGTCAGGCACCAGCAATAAAGCTGTCGAAACTCATTCTGTATCCTGGTAGCAAGGAGACACCACATTTACACCTAAACCACCTAATCTGACAACCCATTCCGCTTTACTTGGCCTGTACCAATTCCGAAAGCTTGGGAATATTGTTACCTTTGGCTCCTTTTCCTACTTTACATTTCCTGCTATTAATTAATGGTTATTAACTTGGTTAACTGGAAAATACATACTTCATAATGTCTAGAAGGCTAGAAAGTTTTTGTGACCAAGTGTAGATGTTGCCGGTAAAATCCGTTTTCAGGTTAAATCGATGTTCCTCATCAATTTTAGCTGAGTTAAATACGCACTCAGAAGGATTGAAGAAATTTTTTGGAGTCTAAATTAAGCCTAGAGAAAAACTAGGGTCAGGTTAGGATCAGTTTCGGTTATTATACATAGATATCAATTGACCAATTATAGAAAAGTAAATAATGAAAAGAACTGTGTTGGGTTGAGCATGTTCGTTGTTGTAGTGTAGTGGTGAAAACACAGTACTACAGTGTCTTCACAGTACTACAGTTCACAGTACTACAGTGTCTACGGTGCGAGTTTGAGTACCGGTAAGTGCCTGGTACAGTTCTTTGTTTCCTTACTATGTTGTAATGTTGAGACTGGATTAAGAAGTGTATGAATTGGAATCTGCACATCTTACTTCGAAGTACAGAGAGGATTTAGACAGGGTGACCCGCTGTCACCATATACCTATTTATTATTGCGACGGAACTTTTGGCAATTACTATTCGAAGTAGGACAGACATCCAAGGAATTGAAATAGGGCGGGAAGAATTTAAAATGGTGCAGTACGCTGATGATTTAACTTTGTTTGTGCCGGACCTTGAATTTGCACAACGTATTTTTCATCTGTTTGATCAATATGAAGCCTGCTCTGGTTTAAAAGTTAACTAATCCAAAACAGAAGCCATGTGGATTGGATCGTTTCGAAATAATGCAGAGGCACCCTTGGGATTAAAATAGGTCAACAGTGTTAAAGCACTCGGAATTGTCTTTATATATAAAGAATCAGAACAATTGCAAAATAACTTTTATGACAAATTAAAGGATATTTGGTTGCAGACGCGACTGTGGCGTTGCAGAGATCTCTCGCTGTTTGGTAAGGTAACCATCATTAAATCCTTTTTGCTTCCGAAAATGTTATATGTATTCTCGGTTCTCCCAGCTTCGCAGGATTTTATAAAGCAGCTTAACACTATTATATACAATTTCTTATGGAATGGGCCAGATAAAATAGCTCGATCTGCAGCAATTAATGACATAGGATTTGGAGGGGTAAACCTTATAGACTTAGCAACCTCAATTCGATCACTAAGATTAGCGTGGCTTGGAAGGCTTTTTTCTAGTGGTTCTATACCATGGAAAGCTTACATTAATCACCTACTCAAGGATTATGGTGGAAGTTTTTTGTTTAGGTGTAATTATGATATTAAGGAATACAAAACAAATTCCACATTTTACGATGAGCTTCTCCATTGGTGGGCCGACTTTAGAGAGAATTTTTCTACCAAGCCTTCTTAATCTGAAAGTGTTATTTGGAACAAATTGAATAAACTTATTAAAATAGATGGCAAAAGTATATACCATCACAACTATGTAAAAGCTGGAATTATTTTTTGTAACCAGATGCTATTTGATAAGAATAATTTAGATTCATACAACAGTGCCAAATGTAAAGGATTGATACATACAAATTTTTTAACCTGGTCAGTTATTCGAAGTGCAATTCCTGTCCACTTAAAAACTTTGAATGTAGAAGAAAGTGAGATAACGTCACTGCAATTTCAATGTGGTGAAAAAACCTTTGATCCTGTAAAATGTAAGTAAACAATTTTATAACCCCCTTCATTTCGAAAAAGACACTGGTCTCCAGGGGTTTTACTAAACTAAAAGAAGACTTTGATTTAGATGATGTGCATGACTGTTTACATTATCAACACTAATGTGCGATTGGTCCTCCATTTATTTTATGAATGTCCGTTCACAAATCGCTTCTTAAAAAAAAATTAAGACTTTTGGTTTGCACTCTCAAATGAGCACGAAGACCTCTCGCAACGAGACGTGTTCATTGGGAAGTTAGGGAAAAGTGATCTACAGAATTATTTCACAATCCTTGCAAAATTGCATATCTGGTCAAGTCGACATTGTACCAAAAGCCCCAATTTTGATGTTTTTAAAGAGATAGTTGATATTAAATATAGAACTGAGAAATACATAGCGTCCAAAAATAATACGGCAAAAAATATTTCAGGCAAAATGGCAGGTA
>NC_090874.1:23200412-23210412 GCF_036669935.1 Montipora foliosa | reverse complement strand
ATATTCTTAATCTGTTTGGCCAGGTCATCGCCAAAAAGAAGTGTTGTAATTTTTGTACATTTTGAACATACTGACTGAAAGCTTTTATTAATATGAGGCCTTAACTCATCCCTCCTCTTTACTAAGGTCACAAAAATAGCGTTCCCAAAAAAAGTCAACATATCTGAAAGCTGGGGGAGGATACTAGAAAGATGAATTTTCTCCTTGTGTGGGCCCATTTCCATTAGTAGGGCTAACGCTCACATGGTTCATATGGGGTAGAAACTTAGCACTTAACATTACACTCTAATCAGTTAAGTCTGATGAAATAAAACTGCTACACGGCCTACGTTTGCAAAAACGTAATCCTTCCTTGAACTTGTACATGTTTATTGCCGTGACTTTAACATCTTCAGTTCCCACGGCCTGCTTCCGTCTGACCTTGTAGCTAGGTCGGTAGAGCAGCGGTGATCCAACTCAAAGGTCGTGGGCTCAATTCCCACCCTGGTCAGAATTTTTCTCTGTTCTTGTGTGGGCCCGTTCCCATCAATAGGGCTAACGCTAACATGGTTCATATGTGGTAGAAACGTAGCACTTCACATTACACTCTAATCAGTTAAGTACCTTACAATTACTTTGGAAAGTGACCGCTGACTTGTTAGTACCGAAGGAAGTATGCAAATTAAGCCTATTATGCGTAGTCCATCGGAATAGAATAGGCAATTTCCGAGTTAATGTCTACCTCCTCTTCAAACCGAGTCAAAGTGCAGGGTTAACGTGATGGTAATTAGCTCTACTTAACATATGAATGAAAGCTAATTTTTGTAAGAAAAGCTTCGCACTTACATTTGCTTTAACGAGGAGGCAGACATGAACTCAGAAACGGCCTATTGGTAAATATGTCATGCATAAGAGAACAAGCCATTTCAAAATAAGATGGTACCAGAGAAAGAGATGGGGATAGCATGAGATGTATATTACTAGTAAAAACACTAGCCGAAGGGCACGTTTCTGTGAGACAAATATCTTTCGCAAATCAACCTGCGCAGCTAGCGCTTGTCCCCAAGCAGCAATGCCATAGGATGTAAATTGAAAATCAGAGAACGACAAATTTGAATTTACTTATTTAGAGGGGCGCAGTATCTTAATCATGCAATAATTCCAACAACTCTACTTATATAGTCAATATGAAATTTCCAGGTTAAAATTTTATCGATAAGCACCCCCAGGAACGTCACGTATACCACGCTCTACCTTTAAATACCCAGCAAGGACTCGGAAGTAATATTCAGTCATTTGAAAACACCAGCCACTTGTAAAGGTTCAAACAGCATTAATAATTCAAGAGCCCAACGGCCTATCAAAACACCGATAAAAACACTCCGTGTATGAGCTTTTAACTCATTAGACAGTCCTCGATATTCTTTACACAAATAACACTAAGAGGACAGAGCTTGTTTTCTCGTACGCTAATATTCTCCTCTCACAATTTGAACCATTGTTCTGAGTCCAGATGGGCACGCTTTTTGTGGTATGTTTTTTAAGCTGTCCAAAAACCTCGCAGCTGGGTCTAAAACCACAGCTGCTCGTGTTCTAAACATTACTTAAAGTACATTTTTTTTCTTTTTGCTTGATCAACAGTATCATCGGTTCCTCTTCATAAGCCACCCATGAAATATCCAGACACGCGAGAAGGTAATAGACCGCAAAGATCGTTAGGTTTGTATTATTAGCTTCGCCTAATAAGGGTATATCTTTCTAAATGTTTGTGTTTATTTAAATCTCAAACGTCCCAATTTTTATTAATTTTCCTGCGACCACCACGTCAATCCTTTTTAGTAGGGGTTTAAGCTAGGTTGAGTGCACAATTCATCCTAGGTAAAATGGGGATCACGAATTTAACCTAGATAAAAACGGATTCAACCTGACAACGGATTTTACCTGCAGCATAGCCAGCCACTCGCACACAACGCATAGAGATGCAACATATGCTTTACTGGTAAAACTTGATCCAAAGAGTTGTTACACTTTGCTTTGTTACATTTCGCGTTGAAGAAGTCGGTTACATTTTGGGGTTGAGATTGTTACAATTGGCTTTAAAGAAATTGTTACATTTTGCGATAATGTTACAAGTTACGTTACTTGTCACATTTTATGCTAACGTCTAAGGATCAGTGGTGATCTCACGCCAATTTTCTATGCGATTGGTTAAGTTGCTAACACAGCTTAATACCTCTCATTCAGGCCTTGTCCTTGTTTGTCCTGCTTGTTGCTGCTGGTACTGGGACTTGAGTACGGTATACGGCCTCCTCCGGACGAACCTCGTCGGAATCCAAAAAGAGGACCCTTCTATAATCGTGTTCTGAAAAAAACAGTTTTCCCATCTGTGCAAATGCCAATTGAACGTAAATCACGACTTGAGGAGGAGACTCTCATTAAAATTTTATTCATTACGCTAATATTCTTAATCTGTTTGTCAAGGTCATAGCCAAAAAGAAGTGTTGTAATTTTTGTACATTTTGAACATACTGACTGAAAGCTTTTATTAATATGAAGCCTTAGCTCATCCCTCCTCTTTAATGAGGTCAGAAAAATAGCTTTTCCCAAAACAGTCGTCATATCTGAAAGCCGGGGGAGGATACTAGAAGGATCAATTTTCTCCTTGTGTGGGCCCATTTCCACTAGTAGGGCTAACGCTCACATGGTTCATATGGGGTAGAAACTTAGCACTTGACATTACACTCTAATCAGTTAAGTCTGGTCAAATATAACTGCTACACGGCCAACGTTGCAAAAAAGTAATCCTTCCTAGAACTTGTACATGTTCATTGCCGTGATTTTAACATCTTCAGTTCCCACAGTTCAAACAGTTCAGTTCGTACGCTGATATTCTCCTCTCACAATTTAAACCATTGTTCTGAGTCCAGATAGGCACTCTCTTTGTTGTATGTTTTAAAGCTGGTCAAAAACCTCGCAGCCGGGTCTAAAAACACTGCTGCTCGGTTTCTAAACATTACTTAAAGTACATTTTTTTCCTTTTGCTTGATCAACAGTATCATCGCTCCCTGATCATAAGCCACCCATGGGATATCCAGACACGCGAGAAGGTATTAGACCGCAAAGATCGATAGGTTTGTATAATTAGCTTCGCCCAATATGGGTATATCTTTCTCAATGTTTGTGTTTTATTTAAATCTCAAACGTCCTAATTTTTATTAATTTTCCTGCGACCACCACGTCAATCCTTTTTAGTATGGGTTTATGCTAGGTTGAGTGCACAATTCATCCTAGGAAAAATGGGGATCACGAATTTAAACTAGGTAAAAAGGGATTCAACCTGAGAACAGATTTTACCTGCAACATAGCCAGCCACTCGCACACAACGCATAGAGATGCAACATATGCTTTACCGGTAAAACGTGATCCAAAGAGTTGTTACACTTTGCTTTGTTACATTTCGCGTTAAAGAAGTCGGTTACATTTTGGGGTTAAGAGATTGTTACAATTGGCGTTAAAAAAATTGTTACATTTTGCGATGTTACAAGTTACGTTAGTTGTCACATTTTTTGCTAACGTCAAAGGATCAGTAGTGATTTCACGCCAATTTTCTATACGATATTGGTTAAGTTGCTAACACAGGTTAATACCTCATTCAGGCCTTGTCCTTGTTTGTCCTGCTTGTTGCTGATGGTACTGGGACTTGAGGACGGTATACGGCCTCCTCCGGACGAACTTCGGCGGAATCCAAAAAGAGGACCCTTCTTTCTTCGTGTACTGAAAATAACAGTTTTCCCATCTGTGCGAATGCCAAGTGAACGTGAATCACGACTTGAGCAGGAGACTCTCATTGAAATTTTATTGACTTCACTAATATTCTTAATCTGTTTAGCAGGGTCATGGCCAAAAAGAAGTGTTGTAATTTTTCTACATTTTGAACATACTGACTGAAATCTTATATTAATATGAGGCTTTAGCTCATCCCTCCTCTTTAATGAGGTCAGAATAAAAGCTTTCCCCAAAAACTTCAACATATCTGAAAGCCGGGGGAGGATACTAGAAGGATCAATTTTCTCCTCGTGTGGGCCCATTTCCATTAGTAGGGCTAACGCTCACATGGTTCATATGGGGTAGAAACTTAGCACTTCACATTACACTCTAATCAGTTAAATCCGGTCAAATAACTGCTACAACGGCCAACGTTTGCAAAAAAGTAATCCTTCCTTGAACTTGTACATGTTCATTGCTGTGACTTTAACATCTTCAGTTCCTACAGTTCACACAGTTCAGTTCGTACGCTAATATTCTCCTCTCACAATTTGAACCATTGCTCTGAGTCCAGATGGGCACTCTCTTTGTTGTATGTTTTTAAAGCTGGTCAAAAACCTCGCAGCCGGGTCTAAAAACACTGCTGCTCGGTTTCTAAACATTACTTAAAGTACATTTTTTTCTTTTGCTTGATTAACAGTATCATCGCTCCCTGATCATAAGCCACCCATGGGATATCCAGACACGCGAGAAGGTATTAGACCGCAAAGATCGATAGGTTTGTATAATTAGCTTTGCCCAATATGGGTATATCTTTCTCAATGTTTGTGTTTTATTTAAATCTCAAACGTCCTATTTTTTATTAATTTTCCTGCGACCACCACGTCAATCCTTTTTAGTATGGGTTTATGCTAGGTTGAGTGCACAATTTATCCTAGGTAAAATGGGGATCACGAATTTAAACTAGGTAAAAAGGGATTCAACCTGAGAACAGATTTTACCTGCAACATAGCCAGCCACTCGCACACAACGCATAGAGATGCAACATATGCTTTACTGGTAAAACGTGATCCAAAGAGTTGTTACACTTTGCTTTGTTACATTTCGCGTTGAAGAAGTCGGTTACATTTTGGGGTTAAGAGGTTGTTACAATTGGCGTTAAAAAAATTGTTACATTTTGCGATGTGTACAAGTTACGTTAGTTGTCACATTTTTTGCTAACGTCAAGGATCAGTAGTGATTTCACGCCAATTTTCTATACGATATTGGTTAAGTTGCTAACACAGGTTAATACCTCATTCAGGCCTTGTCCTTGTTTGTCCTGCTTGTTGCTGATTGTACTGGGACTTGAGGACGGTATACGGTCTCCTCAAGACGAAGCTCGGCGGAATCCAAAAAGAGGACCCTTCTTTCCTCGTGTACTGAAAATAACAGTTTTCCCATCTGTGCGAATGCCAAGTGAACGTGAATCACGACTTGAGCAGGAGACTCTCATTGAAATTTTATTGACTTCACTAATATACTTAATCTGTTTAGCAGGGTCATGGCCAAAAAGAAGTGTTGTAATTTCTCTACATTTTGAACATAGTGTCTGAAAGCTTTTATTAATATGAGGCTTTAGCTCATCCCTCCTCTTTCATGAGGTCAGAAAAAAAGCTTTCCCCAAAAACTTCATTTTATCTGAAAGCCGGAGGAAGATACTAGAAGGATCAATTTTCTCCTTTTGTGGGCCCATTTCCATTAGTAGGGCTAACGATCACATGGTTCATATGGGGTAGAAACTTAGCACTTCACATCACACTCTAATCAGTTAAGTCTGGTCAAATAACTGCTACACGGCCAACGTTTGCAAAAAAGTAATCCTTCGTTGCATGTACATGTTCATTGCCCTGACTTTAACATCTTCAGTTCCCACAGTTCAACAGTTCAGTTCGTACGCTGATATTATCCTCTCACAATTTGAACCATTGTTCTGAGTCCAGATGCGCACCCTCTTTGTTGTATGTTTTAAAGCTGGTCAAAAACCTCGCAGCCGGGTCGAAAAACACTGCTGCTTGGTTTCTAAACATTAATTAAAGTATATTTTTTCCTTTTGCTTCATCAACAATATCATCGCTCCCTGATCCTAAGCCACCCATGGGATATCCAGACACGCGAGAAGGTAATAGACCGCAAAGATCGAGAAGTTTGTATAATTAGCTTTGCCCAATATGGGATCTTTCTCAATGTTTGTGTTTTATTTAAATATCAAATGTCCCAATTTTTATTAATTTTCCTGCGACCACCACGTCAATCCTTTTTTGTAGGGGTTTAAGCTAGTTTGAGTGCACAATTCATCCTAGGTAAAATGGGGATCACAAATTTAACCTAGGTAAAATTGATTCAACCTGAGAACAGATTTTACCTGCAACATAGGCAGCCACTCGCACACAACGCATAGAGATGCAACATATGCTTACTGGTAAAACGTGATCCAAAGAGATGTTACACTTTGCTTTGTTACATTTCGCGTTCAAGAAGTCGGTTATATTTTGGAGTTAACAGATTGTTACAATTGGCGTTAAAGAAATTGTTACAATTTGCATTACTTGTCACATTTTTTGCTAACGTCCAAGGATCAGTGGTGATTTCACGCCAATTTTCTATGCGATTGGTTAAGTTGCTAATACAGGTTAATACCTCATTCAGGCCTTGTCCTTGTCTGTCCTGCTTGTTGCTGCTGGTACTGGGACTTGAGTACGGTATACGGCTCCTCCGGACAAACCTCGGCGGAATCCAAAAGAGGAACCTTCTTTCCTTGTGTACTGAAAATAACAGTTTTCCCATCTGTGCGAATGCCATTGAACGTGAATCATGACTTGAGCAGGAGACTCTCATTGAAATTTTATTGACTTCACTAATATTCTCAATCTGTTTGGCAAGGTCATCGCGAAAAAAGAGTGTTGTAATCTTTGTACATTTTGAACATACTGACAGAAAGCTTTATTAATATGAGGCCTTAGCTCATCCCTGCTCTTAATGAGGTCAGAAAAATAGCTTTCCCCAATACTGTCAACATATCTGAAAGCTGGGGGAGGATACTAGAAGGATCCATTTTCTCCTTGTGTGGGCCCATTTCCATTAGTAGGGCTAACGCTCACATGGTTCATATGGGGTAGAAACTAAGCACTTCACATTACACTCTAATCAGTTAACTCTGGTAAAATATAAGCTACACGGCCAACGTTTGCAAAAAAGTAATTCTTTCTTTTACTTGTACATGTTCATTGCCGTGACTTTAACATCTCCAGTTCCCACGGCCTGCTCCGTCTGACCTTGTAGCTCAGGTCGGTAGAGCAGCGGTGATCCACCCAAAGGTCCGTGGGTTCAATTCCCACCCTGGTTAGAGTTTTTCTCTGTCCATGTGTGGGCCCGTTCCCATGAAATAGGGCTAAGGCTAATCTCTTACCCAGATCCACTCTGTAAATGGAAATGTCAGATCTGGCAAAGTTCGACAATACATGCTTTTTCATTGGCTACTAAAAAAAAGGTTGCGGCAGTGCAATCTACCCTCGGATTTGCTTATTTCGTGGGGCACTTCAGTGAAGGTAAAGTGAAGGTTTAGTTTTCGCAAGTGCATGTGCTGTTTTGAATGAATGCCAGTTGGTGCGGAGGAAAGTTTTGTTTTTTTCCGACGCCGGAAAAGCTTTACAGTTGAGGAAAATCATTTAAAAAAAGGCGGCGTTTGTGTAAATGGTACCGACGAAAGCCCCACGTTCCCTGCCACTCGAATAAAGTTCTGCGTAGCTGGCTACGCGGTACTCAGAAACTAATAAATTCAAGTTGAAGTATGTATTTTATTTAAAACAGTATTTCTCGTTCTTAAAGCGTGACTCGCGAATTAAGTAGTGATCAATTGTGAATTTTACGGTTAAATTAACTGTATTTTTCACGAGATCGTGTCAAGGAAATAGCGCTCGTTGCAGTGATTAGGTCTAAGCACTCTTTAACATTTTCGCTTTCTATTACGGTTTGGTTAGTTACACTTTTCACGAGATGGTGTGAAAAAAATAGCACTCGTTTATTAAGCCTAAGCGCTCGCTTCAGTGATTCTGCAGTTGCTGCGACAATTAAACAATCTCGACCGTTCAAAAACAAATCGCTTGTAGCGCTTCTTTCTGTTTCGGCTTAAGTTTAAGGCCTCCTTGTCCTCTGCCCGAAGAATCTCTTCAAGAATACTCTCGAAATCCATGTTTATTCCGCAAAATCACCCAAAAATCACAATACAGAGTACGAACATGCGCAGTGATAGATAAGCCCGTATTTCGGGCCTCGCTGGCACTGAGCATGCTCATAATAGAACTTTACCAGATCTCTCTTCCGTATGACATTGGGAGATCTGGGTACAAGATTAGGCTAAGGCTAATATGGTTCATGTGTGGTAGAAACTTAGCACTTCAAATTACACTCTAATCAGTTAAGTACATTACAATTACTTTGGAAAGTGACCGCTGACTTTTAGTACCGAAGGAAGTATGCAAATTAAGCCTTTAATGCGGAGTCTATCGGAATAGAATAGGCCATTTCCGAGTTCATGTCTACCTCCTCTTCAAAGCGAGTCAAAGTGCAGGGTTAACGTGATAGTAATTAGCTCTACTTAACATATGAATGAAAGCTAATTTTTTGTAAGAAAAGCTTCGCACTTAGATTTGCTTTAAGGAGGAGGCAGACATAAACTCAGAAACAGCCTATTGGTAAATATGTCATGCATAAGAGAACAAGCCATTTCAAAATAAGATGGTACCAGAGAAAGAGATGGGGATAGCATGAGATGTATATGACTAGTAAAAACACTAGCCGAAGGGCACGTTTCTGTAAGACCAATATCTTTCTCAATCAATCTGCGCAGCTAGCGCTTGTCCCCAAGCAGCAATGCCATAGTATGTAAATGGAATATCAGAGAACGACAAATTTGAATTAACGTATTTAGAGGGACGCAGTATCTTAATCATGCAATAATTCGAACAACTCTACTTATATAGTCAATATGAAATTTCCAGGTTAAAATTTTATCGATAAGCACCCCCAGGAACTTCACGTATACCACACTGTACCTGTAAATGCCCAGCAAAGACTCGAAGTATTATTCAGTCATTTAAAAACACCAGCCACTTGAAAAGGTTTAAACTCATTAATAATTCATAAGCTCAACGGCCTAGCAAAACACCGATAAAAACGCTCCGTGTATGAGCTTTTAACTCATTAGACAGTCCTCGATATTCTTTACACAAATGTACTAAGAAGACAGAGCTTGTTCTTCCGTACGCTAATATTCTCCTCTCACAATTGAACCACTGTTCTGAGTTCAGATGGGCACGCTTTTGTGGTATGTTTTTAAGCTGTCCAAAACCTCGCAGCCGGGTCTAAAAACACTGCTGCTCGGTTTCTAAACATTACTTAAAGTACATTTTTTTCTTTTGGCTTGATTAACAGTATCATCGGTCCCGTTCATGTACCACCCATGGGATATCCAGGCACGCGAGAAGGTAATAGAAACCAAAGATCGATAGGTTTGTATAATTAGCTTCGCCTAATATGGGTATATCTTTCTAAATGTTTGTGTTTTATTTAAATCTCAAACGTCCCAATTTTTAATAATTTTCTTGCGACCACCACGTCAATCCTTTTTAGTGGGGGTTTAAGCTAGGTTGAGTGCACAATTCATCCTAGGTAAAATGGGGATCACGAATTTAAACCTAGGTAAAAACGGATTCAACCTGAGAACAGATTTCCCTGCAACATAGCCCGCCACTCGCACACAACGCATAGAGATGCAACATATGCTTTACTGGTAAAACTTGATCCAAAGAGATGTTACACTTTGCTTTGTACATTTCGCGTTGAAGAAGTCGGTTACATTTTGGGGTTAAGAGATTGTTACAATTGGCGTTAAAGAAATTGTCACAATTTGTGTTCCCTGTCACATTTTTTGCTAACGTCCAAGGATAAGTGGTGATTTCTCGCCAATTTTCTATGCGATTGGTTAAGTTGCTATCACACGTTCATACCTCATTCAGGCCTTGTCCTTGTTTGTCCTGCTTGTTGGCTGCTGGTACGGGACTTGAGTACGGTATACGGCCTCCTTCGGACGAACCTCGGCGGAATCCAAAAAAAAGTACCCTTCTTTCCTCGTGTACTAAAAATAAACAGTTTTCCTCTGTGGCAAATGCCAAATGAACGTGAATCACGACTTGAGCAGGAGACTCTCATTGAAATT
>NC_090874.1:23180722-23193644 GCF_036669935.1 Montipora foliosa | reverse complement strand
GTAAAACAATAATATTATTATCACTTGGTCTGTTCCATGCACAGTCTGTCCCTTAAGATACTTGAAAAAAACATGGAAATCTGTGCCTCATTTTAAGATCCCCTTATAAAAAAAACTAAACCAATTACGGACTCCCTTAATGAGGTTTGGTCGACATGGCAGATAAAAACAGTTGCGCACCTCTTGAAAGTAATGACCAAGTCAAATGACAGCAGCCATATATCAACACTTTCCACAAGATTTCTTCAGGTCAGATGATTGTGACAATTTGAAATCACCAGAAATCTAGAGATCAATTAAATTTAATCATACCAAAACCTGGTGTGTCCTGCAAGCACCAGAGAGCTGGAAAGAAAGAGCATCACCATCTACCATACAAACCATTGCTCTTGCTGTGGAGAACCATGTCACAGAAACAACTCATGGCTCTCGTATCAACTATGTCAGAGGTTAAACTTCTGTTTTGTCAAAACCCTCCGCGTTTTTAGAGGAATTGCTCTTAGGCGAAAAACCAGTAAACGAAAATGTTATCAGTTTATCAAATTTACAACTTTTTAGGTCGTCAACGGTGTTCCCGAAACACGAGCAAACATGGTTTTGTCAAAGATAACTTCCCTGGAGACGACACTAAACAACTAATATTTCATGCCTAAAATAAGCTTACCTCTTTTGAATTTCTCGTTGGGAACAACTCGGAATACTGTTTAGTTTTTCTGTCGAGGGGCCATGTTGAGGGTGAGATCTTGATCATCAAAAGGTGCCAATATAACTTTCCTTCACCGCTGAATAAACTCAAAAACAAAGAGCTCAAAAGCTCGAATCCAAATGAACCAAAATGTTTTCGAGGGCGGAGCAATGCGCACTCAGTGTGCCGCGGTGTCATCGAATACATGTAAGATAGAATAAAACGAGCTCCTTAGACTTAACCTGGGCGCGTCTTTAATTGACGTAAGATGTCAAGCCGCTTGTTGTCACTTTTCTTTACCTATCTCATCTACATGTGCGTGTCCATTTAAGATCACCAGAGAAGGTGACACCTAACATCTTTACTTAGCTTTATTAACGCACTCTAAAAATCCTTCCTAGTGACCACAATTGGGTCAAAGTCAGGTGGGGATCTTGAAAATGAGATGCGTAGTTCCTTACATTTGCCCTCGTTCAACTGGAATCCGTTTATAGCTACCTGTCTACTTAGATCGTCAACGAGACGCTGAAGATCACTGTTCTGGCTCCTTTGGACAACCTCAGATATCGTGGTGTCGTACACGTACTTCCACATATTGTAGTTTCCAGTAGTCGACAGATCGTCAATCATAATCACAAAAAGCCAAGGACCGAGCTTTGTGCCCTGTGGGACTCCGGATGGAATGGAGCCCCACTCGGAAAAAACATCCTGGCTAAGCTTTACTCTTTGCCTTCTACACGTCAAAAAGTCAGTTGATCCAGGTAATGATGGAACTTGGTAGACTATAAGTCATCAATTTAGGCGTTCCAGTCTGCATGAAATCATCTCTCACCTCTGTCTCGAGAAGAACCAGACACGCACGGTTCTTACGTTACGTTTATGCCCCTGTAGAATCAACCGAAAATCTCACTCCTTGTCAAAAGTTAACCAGCATGTTAATATTTTGGTAGGCTACAATACTCGTCACATTTGTTGGAACACCCATCGCCGTTTCCCCCTTCCTGAATGGGGGAAGGGGGATGTGGTATAAGCTACGATCTTGTAACACGATGATTCTGACTATTTGCTAAGTGTTCCAACTAAATATGTCTAGTATTGTGGGTTGCGTACGGCAAATTTTGATTGACAACTCCATCCCCTGGAGTCCACGAGGACTACTCTGATTGGTCTAGCTCAGCGACCCGTTTTTGGGGTCTCTAAAATTGGCGCCTATCAAGCATGAAAGTCCTTCTTTCCGGGGCGCCATCTAGATGAGACGAAGGAATTTTCGAAAGTCTATGACGATAGCAAAGATCTTTTTTTTTATATATGAAGCCTTGGTAAAAGGCAATAACTCGTTCGCGCAATTTTCAAACACAAATTCCGCCAGAAGTTTTCAAACAGACAAGAAATAGCAAACTTTCTTTCATCAGAAGGGATTTTGTCAGAGAACAGCTGCATCTTCCCTTTTCCAAGCATGGAAATTTTTTAAGGCGGTGAATTAATTAGAAATTGAAGTTGCTCTTACACGCGACCTCTATAGTGAAATAGGCCGGTCTTAACTAAATTGGGAATTAAAAGAAAATATAGTATACCAAAATTTCCTTCCTTTTTGGCTATATCTGTTTAGATAATTCACGCATTTTGATTGGTTTTCGCCTATGATCTATTAGAAGACAGACGCATAGCTGACGGCATCATAAAGACTTAAAGTGGTACTTTCAAATAATCACTTCCTTCATTTCTTCAGATTTTGAAAGTGTGTTTGCTTTTAAATACCTGCTTGGC
Source organism: Montipora foliosa (assembly GCF_036669935.1). NCBI lineage: Eukaryota > Metazoa > Cnidaria > Anthozoa > Scleractinia > Acroporidae > Montipora > Montipora foliosa. The sequence continues at coordinate 23,191,192 of NC_090874.1, read as the reverse complement.
AAATTTTGAGATTTGATTTTTATCCAAAGGCTGTTTACTTTGAGTGTAAATTTTGGATTTCACGGTCCGCCATTACTCACTTACTGACCGACTGGACCTCAGAGGGTTGGGTCTAAGGAAAAGTGACTTCATTCACTCAATAGCTTAAATTTCAGCGTGTAAACGCAGTTTATTATGCATGCAAAACACGAGTTTAAAATCTGAAAGCCCGGAACTCCCGAGCTGCATATTAATTCAGTCACGTAACAAGTGCATTGCATTCTTAAACTAGTGAGTCTTTGACGTACCTTTCTCCTGGATCCAGCTCTCTCAAAATTTGAAAGTACTAGCGGATCATTCGTATCAGCTGGGCAAAGGCCCATATATAAGAATGACCACAAAAATAGATAAAAACCCCTTACGTAAATCGTCTCACTTATATAGCGACTGTGGCAACCCCCGGACGTAATTTACCCTGGGACACGAGTATTTATACCCCTGAATGTAAGACGTTATAAACCCTGAATGTAAGACCTTTAAAACCCCCTGAATGTAAGGCACTTTCAAAACCCCTGAATGTAAGATGTTTTCTACCCTGATTGTAAGACGTTATAAACCCCTGAATGAAGGACGTTTTAAACCCCTGAATGTAAGACGTTTTCTACTCCTGAATGTAAGACTTTTAATACCCCTGAATGAGGTTGTAAATGGGGTTAACCGACTAGCGAGAAAGGACTAGAAAATATTACTGACTACGGACAAAACGAGGAAAAAATTACCGATTAGCGACAAAAAAATTAACTGGAATTTACCTACAGCCGACAAAGGTCGAAAATCTTAACCGACAACCGACAAAGTAATGAATTTTTAACCGAACAACCGACATGTGGACCCCCCCATTCAGACCCTCCTGAATGTAAGACGTTATAAACCCCTGAATGAAAGGCACTTTCAATCCCTGAATGTAGGACGTTACAAACCCCTGAATGTAAGACGCTTTAATCCCCTGAATGTAAGACTTTTAAAACCCCTGAATGTAAGGCACTTTCAACCCCTGAATGTAAGACGATTTACGTAAGGGGGTTTTATCTATTTTTTGAGTTACTCTTATTTATGGGCCTGTGCTCAGCTGCTACGAATGATCCGTACTAGCGTACCATTAATAGGGAATTTCCAGTTAAAAGAAACAAGTTTCCCTTTTGAAATTAAGGCTTAAAACTTGAATGATCACTTAGTGTTTACTTAACATAGTTTTGAAATGCAAAGAAAAAAAGATTTGACTTTTTGATTATAGTACCACTTCAATTCTTTTATTAAAGCAAATAAATTCCATGTTGACGGGTGCCTGTTCAGTAACAAGAGCCTACAATTAGCCTAAACTTGGGCCTGCAAAAATACAGTGGTGTATGGTTAATTTAGCAGTAAAGAAAAGAAAAGAGAAAAGTCTGTCCTTCTTATATCGGCCTTACATTGCGCGTCTCATGATGTTCGAATGATGTATGTAGCGAACGCCTTGCTGGGATTAATAATATTCCGCTGTCTGAAAACAGATGACTTACATGTTTTTGGCACCTTTCTAATGTACTACTGCTGTCCTTGGCGCATGGAATGTAACCAGTGTTGTCTTTTCACGAAAAAAAATTAAAACTATTAGAGGGAGATATATTTTGTATTAACCAGTCCTGTTTGAATGATTTACAACAAAGATAACTCGGATTAATTTCTTGCTGTTGCAGAGCGTTGTTTTGTGAGATTGTAGTTCATAGGGGAAACTGAATCTCTCAATACACGATTTTTACATCAAATACTCTGAAACACTTGTTCGCTGCTTGTCTTTTGGTTATCACTTGTCAGATGTACACTATGAGTTTCGCTTTGGAAAAGTACCACGCAACCCTCGTATTGCATGTGAACCCCTCGCAGAAGCAGTTCGAGGTTCAGCTGGCACCTTTGCAAGTGGAAGAAATCCTATCTCTTTCTAATTGACTCGTCGTTTGCTTGTACTTATTAAAATCACTACCCATGTTTTACAGGTTCGTCTCTACTTTTTGTCTGACTTTTATCGGTAAATGAGGAATAAATAATTTATAGTTATTTGCATTTACATTATAAGGCGCGCTATAAATACACTCACGCTGAGAAAAAAAAAACCAACTTTGAATCCACAGTGAAGACAAAGGAAATATAAACACACGATCTATAAGTGACAGAATAGGTTTAACGTCAGTCTATCTAGTCTTTGAAGTCTGGGACTGAGCTAAATTTGTTATCCTGGGAGATCAGTGCATAATTTATTCGCTTCATGCTAAATTCGTCCAGTCTGGCCAATTTTATTACTTAATTTCGTCATTTATACTCACTTAATGACGATATTTTCACTCAATTTTTGTCTCGTTTTATATGCAGTGCACCATTATGTAATCAATAATGTAATCCTAAAAACTTATTCACTTTTACAACGGAATCAAGTAACCCTTATACCCCACATGTTGTCGTAATTTTATACTACACCAAAAAGTATTAGAATCAGAACGTTCTTTGTTTTTGTTTTTTTTTTTTCCCAATTTTACTAAAACGGCCGTAGGACGTAGCTATAGGACGTCCACTTAATGGACTGTAGTCTGATACTTACTGATTACAGCTGATGAGCTGTCTATCTTTCTGGAGAATTCTTCATTTTTCTTGCCAAGATTTAAATCGCTTAAAATCATTTTCTTGTGACCTTGTGAGGAGACTTTAAACTTGTAGTAGAAACAATATCGAATTACACCTTTTTTTGGTTCCATTGTAGGAAAATATAGATTCACCCATGGTACATTTTTGGCCATGACTTCAAATTTAGGTGCGACAATCAGGAAATAATATTTTTTCCCAAATATATCTCCATCTCTGGAAATAACAACCCTCCCCTCAATTTCCAGATATATTCGCGATCCTAGCCTGATGATGCACAGACTCTGATTTATTTCGTGCTCCAGCAACGAAGAAACATAAGGCTTAGGTTTACTAAACTATTGACAAATAAAAAGTGCCGTTAAATGTTTTAGATAGACAATAGTATGCTTCTAAGCTGAATCGCCTTTTACCTTAAAGCACAAGACTTAATTTTTATTCAATATCCTTTTTGTGAGTAGCAAAGCACCACAGGAAAATCAATCATCCGATTTCCATAAAGTCATGCCAGTGTTAACGACTGCGTTATTAGCTGCAGAACGGGACAGACGTCTGAGGTTTAATTGATCTCATATGCAGGTAACTTGCAAATCTGTAAAAGCCTGCACTTCAAAAAGTTCTAAGAACGCTACAGTTATTCATTTCCTTCTTGGAGTTGACCGAGGAAAGTACCTTTCTGCGCTTTGCGAAATTCAAACTCCTTTTTAGTAGTCAACGTTCGCTCATCTCAAGTGAAAATGTTGACCAAGACTTTTTACTTGCTTACATGTCTGTTACTGTTGTCAATGATGGAGAGAGCCAGGGGTAAGTTTTGTTTTAGTTTTAAAAATCGGATTGACTTTTGGACTGATTAGTTCAGCCCTACCGTTTATAACAAAATTGATTCTTCACTGGTCATATTTACGGATATCCATGGGCAGTCCAACCTCCCTTAGAGAGAGTTTGCACTTATGCTCAGGATTGAAAGCATTAACTAAAAATTTGCGCACAAAAATGATACATCGCAAAGGTCGCAAGAATTTCGTCTTCGACGACTAAATGCCATTTAACCAGAATCAAATGCAAATATAGCAAGGATAAAAAAAATACCGCAAACGAATGATGCCTAAGTAACAGAAACCAAGGCATTGAGAGATTTAGCAAGAAATTTCAAAGAAAATTGTCAAAAAGTAGCAAGGATTTTGATTGCCATGGCAAAAGCGCGCTATGAAGAATCTACGGGGTAACAAGTTACTCAGAAAGGAATGTAATAAAGTAAGAACAACAGAAAAAAGTTAGTATAAAAGCGGTTAGTAAAATGTTTGCGAACAAAAAATATCGACCTTAACAAGGATTGTCTTTAACGGCGAAATGTCCGTTAACAAGAGTCGCAAATAGCGCAAGAATAACAACTTTCAAAAAACAAAGAACGAGCAAGCAGCAAACAGCATTTACATTTCAACAGTCGCAAAAATGTTTTTAGATGTTCGCAATTCCTGCCAACAATAACCACAGACATCGCAAAAATTAGACAAAAGTCAGCCCACAGCAAGCAACGGCAACATGCCCGCCAATAAAAATCGCAAATTTATTAAATAAGTAAGTCTTTGATTGCACTCACGTGACAAGGCGGCCATGTTGGTGCCAAAACAATAGAGAAATGTAGCTCAAGTTTTGCATAAAAATAGAGTCAAATTCCCAAAAGAAATTTTCGCTGTTGTTCTTTCCACCAACATAATGACACTAGGGAGCAAAAGGGGCCCTAGGAAGGGAACAAATATGACAAATATCGCAAGGCACGGGGATTTTCCTTTCAAAATGATGGAGGGATGCCATCCTAGTTGTGCTTTGAGATATATGATGCTAAATAACAGGAGGAGCAAATAAACGTGGCTCCTGTTTATTTATTTAATTAGTTAGCTTAAACTCACAACGACTGAACACAATATCGAATGGGGCAATTTTGAGATTATTGCATCGGGAAAAACAGATGATCATTGTAAAATAGAAGAGACATTGTATATCCAGGAGCTGAAGCCCTCTATGAATTCGAAAGCTAGCAGTGAGAAGTTGTTATTATTTGTTTATTAGTAATAATCAATCACTGTCAATGTTTTCTTGTTATTTTAAGATCGTTTTTACTATCTCTATAGTGCCCATATCTATTTATTTCGTATATAAGAAATTTTTGAAAATGTTACTTTTGAGAATGAATGCAGAGAAGCATACGAAACCCCAAGTGAATGTAAAATGCATTTTTTTTTATCTCCCCAGTTAGTTATGTTAACTTCGCGAAGACTTTGGTCGCGTCTTTTCGATGGGGTAGATATTGACAAAAATGTCATTTACCCACAACCGAAATGCACTGTTTCCGGTGAAAGGGCAACTGATTGACAGGATAGCACAGTTTTGACTGCCGCGCGCACTGCAGGCGCGGGTTCCGTATGCAAGGAGGATTGGATAAGCGATCAGAATCGTTACAAGATATACGCTAGTTAATGTAAGACGCAGCAATATAAAAATGCACGCGCGCTATCAAGCGAGCGCGTTACAACGCAGTCTGAAATTGAACTTAAATGCATACAGAAAAAGTCGTCACTACTCAGTCCCAGAGGGTGTATTGATCGAAGCTGGTAGGCCCACAGAGCCTCCATATCCCAATGCATTACTTCGTTACAACATTTGTCTATTAGGCGGACCCTAACGTCGGTGGTGGTGTAATGGTTATCACACCCGACTAGTAACGGGGGAACGTTGGTTCAAATCCCGCTCAGGGCCAATTTTCTTTCAAACCTTTATTCAGTTAAAAATATGAGTATTTGGGGAGTACGTGGTCAGGGTTTTAGTGGATCTGTACTCGATCGACTATTTATAGCATTTTAATAACGCAACGTACTTGCAACCTACAGAACAAATTCGATTCGCTCGACCACGTGTCCTCTAATTTATGCTCATACATTACAAGGGTTTCTCTCAGAGAATTAGAATAGAAGAGGAATATTTAATTTAAAGAACAATATTTAGTGATTTTAGATATTAACGACGCGACATCAGCATAAGCATCCTCATCATCGAAAACCGAAAGTAAAAATTGATGAATTTTGTGCTTAAAAGGTCTCTTCCTAAATATACGCAGATCAGGCTTCAAGCAATTCCACACCTTAGCTCCAGGGATCGAAAAAAATTAAGCCGAGCACTAAAACTTGAGATCACTTGAATAGGTGAAGAGATGACAAATATTCCTTAGCGCAGAATTTAAAGTTAGACGAGAGGTTACTTACCTTGAAGTGTAATTATAATTCTCTGAAGATTATGGGCTAAATTTGCATACTTCCTTCAATACTAACAAGTCAGCGGTCACTTTCCAAAGTAATTGTAATGTAAATGAGAACGGTACATAACCCCAGGCGTGCTGCATAATAATCAGTTCTTCCTGGTAGTGTGAGTCAGTGGCGAAGGCATAAGGTAACTGAGGGGCAGGAGATGCTGGGAGGTAAACTAGTCCCATAATGTTCCGCATATCTTCAGAGAATTATAATTACACGTCAAGGTAAGTAACCTCTGGTCTAATTTTAAATTCTCTTTCCGACATGTTCCGCGTCATGGGCTTAATTTGCTACTATAGAGCACCGACGCCAATGGACACGAAAACAAGGTCAGTCCAAGAGGCATAACAGAGTGACATTCAAAAGAGAAGTTTGTTGAGACCTTAAACGAGATCAACAGCATTAACAGCTGAGTCTAGCGTACCTGGCTCAACAGATCTCCAGTAGAATCTACGAAACTTACTATCATTAGACCAATTGGCCAGCTTAAGGATATGCCCCACGGCCATACCCTTGTTGTAAGTTGCCGACGTAACAGCCCCCCTAACGCTATGAGCTTTGAAAACGGAAGTGTCTATGCCCGCACCAGACAAGACTGTGTTAACCCATGAAGCGTCCATCAGGATTGACGAAGGATATAAACAGTCAGAAATCTGTCGAGTTTCTAAGATTACAAGTACGTGGGATGTACGCAGAAACTGTACTCATAGTAGAGACATGTGGCTTTGATGGCATGGAGGGAAAATTAACTATAACTGATGGTTTGCCAGGTCTCGATGTCTTTAAACGTTCTGTAACAATAAATTGAATTGAATCTTTATGATGTATTAAATTACTGATACTAAGGGCACCAAGAGTCTGAGACCTTCCAGCTAAGCATTAGTGTCAGCCGCTTTAGGCTAAGACTATTTAAAGGAAAAAAGTTCCTAGATAGTGTGTCAAGACAGACACATCCCAAGTTGAAGAATAACATGGTAGGTTATAAATATCCTTTAAAATAAAAGTCTAGACACTAATGGATCAGAGCCAACTGTTGTGTCATCACGTGGCCGCAGTGTCGATGACGAGGCTGATCTATAAGGGTTCAATGTACTGTAGCTCAAGCCCTCTCCAAAGCAATCTGTAAGACATTCCTTTCACGGCACCAGCCTCTCCACTTTTTCCAAACTGCTTGGTACTGTTTTTCTGTACCTGTTCTCCAGCTTGCACAGATAAGGTTGGTCGCTTGAGAAGAAATTCCCTCTTCTGAGAGAGATTTCCGGACACAACCCAAGCAGAAAGCCTCATCGCTCCTGCTTGTGTGGTCGAACTAGCAGATCCTCTCACTGTGGCAACAGTACAGTACGGTTGCACTAGAGAATTTAGAAGCACTGTGGTACCAGCCCTTCGACGGTGGGTCAGACAGGAGCTATTGGTATTGCCACAGCTTTGTCCCTGCGCACCTTCGCCAATATGGCAGAGATAAGACCGAAAGGTGGAAAAATGTAACAACTCATATTAGACCAGGACAGGGAAAAAGCATCAACTGCATATGCCCCTGAGTCAAGATGCCAAAAAACATATTTCTCAACCTTAAAGTTCAGCCTAGATGCAAGTAAATCTTTATTAGGGATCCAAATGGTTGACTGGAGATCACTGAAGATGGTTGGATGCAGGGACCACTCGAGGTCCTCAACAAAACGACTTGAGGCAGAATCAGCCTCAACATTTAAAACCCCAAGGGACATATTGAGCACCATTACCAAATCTCCTTCGCAAGTGTGTTAACAAGGTCAGATCTTATTCCACCCATGTTATTGATATAAGATACTGCAGTGGTATTGTCCAATTTAAGCCTTCTTGACCCAGAACCTTTAGATCTTTCAAAGGACTTTTTGACAACTTCTCTCATAGCCGATTTCTTTACGATGGGCTTTCCTTCAAAACATAATGAACTGCCTTCCAAGGAGAGCTTATCTTTGTTACGCCAAAAAAATGTAGCCAAGGTGGTTTGATATAGTGGAAGTGACTGGAATGCACTATGCGTGCGAAATAAAGGTGCATTTTTTTGCGGGCTAAAATGGTGAATTTGGTGGGTTATAATGTATTTGTTAAACCAATAAAAAGTGAATATCAAACAATGTTACAATTCAATGAAAGCCAACTAAAATCGAGAAGCCATTTCAGTGTTCGCAGCCGGTTTCTTACGGCTTTGGTGTCTAAAAACACATAATTCAATGAAGAATTGGTGAATTATCAATCTTCTTAGCAAAAGGACAAAGTTCTATAATTGTCCTCTCTTGATATTATTGAGCCGACGGTCTTTGTTCAGTTTTGAGCAGCTGCCATACGTTGTTATCTCTCAGCCCTAATAATCAAAGGACGCCATTGGGCAACTCGTGGATTAAGTATTTTACCAGTGGGAAACGTCTGGTGAACTTGCAGTTTGTTAGAAAATGGGTAGTACCATGCGTGTTCCCTTTCAAAGAGCAAAGGCTTTATTGACCAGCTTTTGTTGCACACTTTACAAAAAACGTATTTCAATAAAAATAAAAATTTTCTCAAAAGATCGTATTTCTGGCCTAAAAAATAAGCATGTAGAAAATGGGGTTGTCAGGCCTGCACAGCTCCCAAACTAGTGGTTTAACATTTCTCGTACTTTGGTTCTTACGAATATCTCTTGGAATGATCCCCCTGTTCTGTACGTGAGGGGCGGATCCTTGTAGATTTCGCTCTGAGTCAGCAATGGTTGCTGCTTTATCAAATGCCAGTTTTCTGTCATGGTTTGTTTTAGGCATGGCACTGATGATTGATATTAATATTGTGCGACAAAAGACAAGATTTGTTCGTTTTCCTTTTGATTTTGTAGGCGGGCTTGTTTCCTATCTTCATTCTTTACATTTGACAGAGACGTTTTATAAGACATCCTGGGTAGCCTCTTTCTAGCAAATACGATTTGAGCATTTTAATGTTATCTTCAAAGAATTTTTGGAGAGTTTGTTCTAAGAAGTCGTAGAGCCTCTTCTTTAATGAAGCCTTCTTAATTTTTTACACCCCGTCGGTGAGACGAACTGAAATGTCTCAGTACGCTTAAAATGAGCGCGCACGTTATAGACTGTGTCTTTTTCCTTCAGAGATGCTGGTATCCAGGAATGTTATTTACGATTTCATTCGTAAATTTGATTGTGGGGTGATTCTTGTTTGCGTGTTCAGCAGACCGGGGAATTTTGCTTCTAGTCAGAGCAAGACTACGTTGTTTAATTTACGTTTTGATACTTGTAAGTTTTAGCTTGTCTTTTCTGTAACATGACTTCGTTGGTATTTTTTTAATAATGAAGAAATGAAACAGTGTATGGTTTGTAAATGCAACTATGAGTAAGTAGTAGAAGTCGTTTAAATAACCATTGGTCAGGCACCAGCAATAAAGCTGTCGAAACTCATTCTGTATCCTGGTAGCAAGGAGACACCACATTTACACCTAAACCACCTAATCTGACAACCCATTCCGCTTTACTTGGCCTGTACCAATTCCGAAAGCTTGGGAATATTGTTACCTTTGGCTCCTTTTCCTACTTTACATTTCCTGCTATTAATTAATGGTTATTAACTTGGTTAACTGGAAAATACATACTTCATAATGTCTAGAAGGCTAGAAAGTTTTTGTGACCAAGTGTAGATGTTGCCGGTAAAATCCGTTTTCAGGTTAAATCGATGTTCCTCATCAATTTTAGCTGAGTTAAATACGCACTCAGAAGGATTGAAGAAATTTTTTGGAGTCTAAATTAAGCCTAGAGAAAAACTAGGGTCAGGTTAGGATCAGTTTCGGTTATTATACATAGATATCAATTGACCAATTATAGAAAAGTAAATAATGAAAAGAACTGTGTTGGGTTGAGCATGTTCGTTGTTGTAGTGTAGTGGTGAAAACACAGTACTACAGTGTCTTCACAGTACTACAGTTCACAGTACTACAGTGTCTACGGTGCGAGTTTGAGTACCGGTAAGTGCCTGGTACAGTTCTTTGTTTCCTTACTATGTTGTAATGTTGAGACTGGATTAAGAAGTGTATGAATTGGAATCTGCACATCTTACTTCGAAGTACAGAGAGGATTTAGACAGGGTGACCCGCTGTCACCATATACCTATTTATTATTGCGACGGAACTTTTGGCAATTACTATTCGAAGTAGGACAGACATCCAAGGAATTGAAATAGGGCGGGAAGAATTTAAAATGGTGCAGTACGCTGATGATTTAACTTTGTTTGTGCCGGACCTTGAATTTGCACAACGTATTTTTCATCTGTTTGATCAATATGAAGCCTGCTCTGGTTTAAAAGTTAACTAATCCAAAACAGAAGCCATGTGGATTGGATCGTTTCGAAATAATGCAGAGGCACCCTTGGGATTAAAATAGGTCAACAGTGTTAAAGCACTCGGAATTGTCTTTATATATAAAGAATCAGAACAATTGCAAAATAACTTTTATGACAAATTAAAGGATATTTGGTTGCAGACGCGACTGTGGCGTTGCAG
>NC_090874.1:23140722-23175722 GCF_036669935.1 Montipora foliosa | reverse complement strand
ACAAATAACACTAAGAGGACAGAGCTTGTTTTCTCGTACGCTAATATTCTCCTCTCACAATTTGAACCATTGTTCTGAGTCCAGATGGGCACGCTTTTTGTGGTATGTTTTTTAAGCTGTCCAAAAACCTCGCAGCTGGGTCTAAAACCACAGCTGCTCGTGTTCTAAACATTACTTAAAGTACATTTTTTTTTCTTTTTGCTTGATCAACAGTATCATCGGTTCCTCTTCATAAGCCACCCATGAAATATCCAGACACGCGAGAAGGTAATAGACCGCAAAGATCGTTAGGTTTGTATTATTAGCTTCGCCTAATAAGGGTATATCTTTCTAAATGTTTGTGTTTTATTTAAATCTCAAACGTCCCAATTTTTATTAATTTTCCTGCGACCACCACGTCAATCCTTTTTAGTAGGGGTTTAAGCTAGGTTGAGTGCACAATTCATCCTAGGTAAAATGGGGATCACGAATTTAACCTAGATAAAAACGGATTCAACCTGACAACGGATTTTACCTGCAACATAGCCAGCCACTCGCACACAACGCATAGAGATGCAACATATGCTTTACTGGTAAAACTTGATCCAAAGAGTTGTTACACTTTGCTTTGTTACATTTCGCGTTGAAGAAGTCGGTTACATTTTGGGGTTGAGATTGTTACAATTGGCTTTAAAGAAATTGTTACATTTTGCGATAATGTTACAAGTTACGTTACTTGTCACATTTTATGCTAACGTCTAAGGATCAGTGGTGATCTCACGCCAATTTTCTATGCGATTGGTTAAGTTGCTAACACAGCTTAATACCTCTCATTCAGGCCTTGTCCTTGTTTGTCCTGCTTGTTGCTGCTGGTACTGGGACTTGAGTACGGTATACGGCCTCCTCCGGACGAACCTCGTCGGAATCCAAAAAGAGGACCCTTCTATAATCGTGTTCTGAAAAAAACAGTTTTCCCATCTGTGCAAATGCCAATTGAACGTAAATCACGACTTGAGGAGGAGACTCTCATTAAAATTTTATTCATTACGCTAATATTCTTAATCTGTTTGTCAAGGTCATAGCCAAAAAGAAGTGTTGTAATTTTTGTACATTTTGAACATACTGACTGAAAGCTTTTATTAATATGAAGCCTTAGCTCATCCCTCCTCTTTAATCAGGTCAGAAAAATACCCTTCCCCAAAACAGTCGTCATATCCGAAAGCCGGGGGAGGATACTAGAAGGATCAATTTTCTCCTTGTGTGGGCCCATTTCCACTAGTAGGGCTAACGCTAACATGGTTCATATGGGGTAGAAACTTAGCACTTGACATTACACTCTAATCAGTTAAGTCTGGTCAAATATAACTGCTACACGGCCAACGTTGCAAAAAAGTAATCCTTCCTAGAACTTGTACATGTTCATTGCCGTGATTTTAACATCTTCAGTTCCCACAGTTCAAACAGTTCAGTTCGTACGCTGATATTCTCCTCTCACAATTTAAACCATTGTTCTGAGTCCAGATAGGCACTCTCTTTGTTGTATGTTTTTAAAGCTGGTCAAAAACCTCGCAGCCGGGTCTAAAAACACTGCTGCTCGGTTTCTAAACATTACTTAAAGTACATTTTTTTCCTTTTGCTTGATCAACAGTATCATCGCTCCCTGATCATAAGCCACCCATGGGATATCCAGACACGCGAGAAGGTATTAGACCGCAAAGATCGATAGGTTTGTATAATTAGCTTCGCCCAATATGGGTATATCTTTCTCAATGTTTGTGTTTTATTTAAATCTCAAACGTCCTAATTTTTATTAATTTTCCTGCGACCACCACGTCAATCCTTTTTAGTATGGGTTTATGCTAGGTTGAGTGCACAATTCATCCTAGGTAAAATGGGGATCACGAATTTAAACTAGGTAAAAAGGGATTCAACCTGAGAACAGATTTTACCTGCAACATAGCCAGCCACTCGCACACAACGCATAGAGATGCAACATATGCTTTACCGGTAAAACGTGATCCAAAGAGTTGTTACACTTTGCTTTGTTACATTTCGCGTTAAAGAAGTCGGTTACATTTTGGGGTTAAGAGATTGTTACAATTGGCGTTAAAAAAATTGTTACATTTTGCGATGTTACAAGTTACGTTAGTTGTCACATTTTTTGCTAACGTCAAGGGATCAGTGGTGATTTCACGCCAATTTTCTATAAGATTGGTTAAGTTGCTAACACAGGTTAATACCTCATTCAGGCCTTGTCCTTGTTTGTCCTGCTTGTTGCTGATGGTACTGGGACTTGAGTACGGTATACGGCCTCCTCCGGACGAACTTCGGCGGAATCCAAAAAGAGGACCCTTCTTTCCTCGTGTACTGAAAATAACAGTTTTCCCATCTGTGCGAATGCCAAGTGAACGTGAATCACGACTTGAGCAGGAGACTCTCATTGAAATTTTATTGACTTCACTAATATTCTTAATCTGTTTAGCAGGGTCATGGCCAAAAAGAAGTGTTGTAATTTTTCTACATTTTGAACATACTGACTGAAATCTTATATTAATATGAGGCTTTAGCTCATCCCTCCTCTTTAATGAGGTCAGAATAAAAGCTTTCCCCAAAAACTTCAACATATCTGAAAGCCGGGGGAGGATACTAGAAGGATCAATTTTCTCCTCGTGTGGGCCCATTTCCATTAGTAGGGCTAACGCTCACATGGTTCATATGGGGTAGAAACTTAGCACTTCACATTACACTCTAATCAGTTAAATCCGGTCAAATGTAACTGCTACACGGCCAACGTTTGCAAAAAAGTAATCCTTCCTTGAACTTGTACATGTTCATTGCTGTGACTTTAACATCTTCAGTTCCTACAGTTCACACAGTTCAGTTCGTACGCTAATATTCTCCTCTTACAATTTGAACCATTGCTCTGAGTCCAGATGGGCACTCTCTTTGTTGTATGTTTTAAAGCTGGTCAAAAACCTCGCAGCCGGGTCGAAAAACACTGCTGCTTGGTTTCTAAACATTATTTAAAGTACATTTTTTTCCTTTTGCTTGATCAACAGTATCATCGCTCCCTGATCATAAGCCACCCATGGGATATCCAGACACGCGAGAAGGTAATAGACCGCAAAGATCGATAGGTTTGTATAATTAGCTTCGCCCAATATGGGTATATCTTTCTCAATGTTTGTGTTTTATTTAAATCTCAAACGTCCTAATTTTTATTAATTTTCCTGCGACCACCACGTCAATCCTTTTTAGTATGGGTTTATGCTAGGTTGAGTGCACAATTCATCCTAGGTAAAATGGGGATCACGAATTTAAACTAGGTAAAAAGGGATTCAACCTGAGAACAGATTTTACCTGCAACATAGCCAGCCACTCGCACACAACGCATAGAGATGCAACATATGCTTTACCGGTAAAACGTGATCCAAAGAGTTGTTACACTTTGCTTTGTTACATTTCGCGTTAAAGAAGTCGGTTACATTTTGGGGTTAAGAGATTGTTACAATTGGCGTTAAAAAAATTGTTACATTTTGCGATGTTACAAGTTACGTTAGTTGTCACATTTTTTGCTAACGTCAAGGGATCAGTGGTGATTTCACGCCAATTTTCTATAAGATTGGTTAAGTTGCTAACACAGGTTAATACCTCATTCAGGCCTTGTCCTTGTTTGTCCTGCTTGTTGCTGATGGTACTGGGACTTGAGTACGGTATACGGCCTCCTCCGGACGAACTTCGGCGGAATCCAAAAAGAGGACCCTTCTTTCCTCGTGTACTGAAAATAACAGTTTTCCCATCTGTGCGAATGCCAAGTGAACGTGAATCACGACTTGAGCAGGAGACTCTCATTGAAATTTTATTGACTTCACTAATATTCTTAATCTGTTTAGCAGGGTCATGGCCAAAAAGAAGTGTTGTAATTTTTCTACATTTTGAACATACTGACTGAAATCTTATATTAATATGAGGCTTTAGCTCATCCCTCCTCTTTAATGAGGTCAGAATAAAAGCTTTCCCCAAAAACTTCAACATATCTGAAAGCCGGGGGAGGATACTAGAAGGATCAATTTTCTCCTCGTGTGGGCCCATTTCCATTAGTAGGGCTAACGCTCACATGGTTCATATGGGGTAGAAACTTAGCACTTCACATTACACTCTAATCAGTTAAATCCGGTCAAATGTAACTGCTACACGGCCAACGTTTGCAAAAAAGTAATCCTTCCTTGAACTTGTACATGTTCATTGCTGTGACTTTAACATCTTCAGTTCCTACAGTTCACACAGTTCAGTTCGTACGCTAATATTCTCCTCTTACAATTTGAACCATTGCTCTGAGTCCAGATGGGCACTCTCTTTGTTGTATGTTTTAAAGCTGGTCAAAAACCTCGCAGCCGGGTCGAAAAACACTGCTGCTTGGTTTCTAAACATTATTTAAAGTACATTTTTTTCCTTTTGCTTGATCAACAGTATCATCGCTCCCTGATCATAAGCCACCCATGGGATATCCAGACACGCGAGAAGGTAATAGACCGCAAAGATCGATAGGTTTGTATAATTAGCTTCGCCCAATATGGGTATATCTTTCTCAATGTTTGTGTTTTATTTAAATATCAAATGTCCCAATTTTTATTAATTTTCCTGCGACCACCACGTCAATCCTTTTTAGTAGGGGTTTAAGCTAGTTTGAGTGCACAATTCATCCTAGGTAAAATGGGGATCACAAATTTAACCTAGGTAAAAATTGATTCAACCTGAGAACAGATTTTACCTGCAACATAGCCAGCCACTCGCACACAACGCATAGAGATGCAACATATGCTTTACTGGTAAAACGTGATCCAAAGAGATGTTACACTTTGCTTTGTTACATTTCGCGTTCAAGAAGTCGGTTACATTTTGGGGTTAACAGATTGTTACAATTGGCGTTAAAGAAATTGTTACAATTTGCATTACTTGTCACATTTTTTGCTAACGTCCAAGGATCACTGGTGATTTCACGCCAATTTTCTATGCGATTGGTTAAGTTGCTAACACAGGTTAATACCTCATTCAGGCCTTGTCCTTGTCTGTCCTGCTTGTTGCTGCTGGTACTGGGACTTGAGTACGGTATACGGCCTCCTCCGGACAAACCTCGGCGGAATCCAAAAAGAGGAACCTTCTTTCCTTGTGTACTGAAAATAACAGTTTTCCCATCTGTGCGAATGCCAATTGAACGTGAATCACGACTTGAGCAGGAGACTCTCATTGAAATTTTATTGACTTCACTAATATTCTCAATCTGTTTGGCAAGGTCATCGCCAAAAAAGAGTGTTGTAATCTTTGTACATTTTGAACATACTGACTGAAAGCTTTTATTAATATGAGGCCTTAGCTCATCCCTGCTCTTTAATGAGGTCAGAAAAATAGCTTTTCCCAATACTGTCAACATATCTGAAAGCTGGGGGAGGATACCAGAAGGATCCATTTTCTCCTTGTGTGGGCCCATTTCCATTAGTAGGGCTAACGCTCACATGTTTCATATGGGGTAGAAACTTATACTTAGCACTTAACATTACACTCTTATTAGTTAAGTGTGTTCAAATATAAGTGCTACACTGCCAACATTTTCAAAAACGTAATTCTTCCTTGTACTTGTACATATTTTTTACCGTGACTTTAACATCTCCAGTTCCCACGGCCTGCTCTCGTCTGACTTTGTTGCTCAGTCGGTAGAGCAGCGGTGATCCAACCCAAAGGTCGTGGGTTCAATTCCCACCCTGGTCAGAGTTTTTCTCTGTCCTTGTGTCAGCCCATTTCCATTAGTAGGTCTAACGCTCACATGGTTTATTTGGGGTAGAAACTTAGCACTTCACATTACACCCTAATCAGTTAAGTCTGGTCAAATATAATTGCTACACGGCCAACGTTTGCAAAAAAGTAATTCTTCCTTGAACTTGTACACGTTTATTGCCGTGACTTTAACATCTTCAGTTCCCACGGCCTGCTTTCGTCTGACCTTGTAGCTCAGTCGGTAGAGCAGCGGTGATCCGACCCAAAGGTCGTGGGTTCAATTCCCACCCTGGTTAGAGTTTTTCTCTGTCCATGTGTGGGCCCGTTCCCATGAATAGGGCTAAGGCTAATCTCTTACCCAGATCTCACTCTGTAAATGGAAATGTCAGATCTGGCAAAGTTCGACAATACATGCTTTTTCATTGGCTACTAAAAAAAGGTTGCGGCAATGCAATCTACCCTCTGATTTGCTTATTTCGTGGGGCACTTCAGTGAAGGTAAAGTGAAGGTTTAGTTTTCGCAAGTGCATGTGCTGTTTTGAATAAATGCCAGTTGTGCGGAGGAAAGTTTTGTTTTTTTCCGACGCCGGAAAAGCTTTACAGTTGAGGAAAATCATTTAAAAAAATGCGACGTTTGTGTAAATGGTACCGACGAAAGCCCCACGTACCCTGCCACTCGAATAAAGTTCTGCGTAGCTGGCTACGCGGTACTCAGAAACTAATAAATTCAAGTTGAAGTATGTAATTTATTTAAAACAGTATTTCTCGTTCTTAAAGCGTGACTCGCGAATTAAGTAGTGATCAATTGTGAATTTTACGGTTAAATTAACTGTATTTTTCACGAGATCGTGTCAAGGAAATAGCGCTCGTTGCAGAGATTAGGTCTAAGCACTCTTTAACATTTTCGCTTTCTATTTACGGTTTGGTTAGTTACACTTTTCACTAGATGGTGTGAAAAAAATAGCACTCGTTTATTAAGCCTAAGCGCTCGCTTCAGTGATTCTGCAGTTGCTGCGACAATTAAACAATCTCGACCGTTCAAAAACAATCGCTTGTAGCGCTTCTTTCTGTTTCGGCTTAAGTTTAAGGCCTCCTTGTCCTCTGCCCGACAGAATCTCTTCAAGAATACTCTCGAAATCCATGTTTATTCCGCAAAATCACCCAAAATCACAATAGAGAGTACGAACATGCGCAGTGATAGAGAAGCCCGTATTTCGGGCCTCGCTGGCACTGAGCATGCTCATAATCGAACTTTACCAGATCTCTCTTCCGTATGACCGTGGGAGATCTGGGTACAAGATTAGGCTAAGGCTAATATGGTTCATGTGTGGTAGAAACTTAGCACTTCAAATTACACTCTAATCAGTTAAGTACATTACAACTACTTTGGAAAGTGACCGCTGACTTTTTAGTACCGAAGGAAGTATGCAAATTAAGCCTTTAATGCGGAGTCTATCGAAATAGAATAGGCCATTTCCGAGTTCATGTCTACCTCCTCTTCAAAGCGAGTCAAAGTGCAGGGTTAACGTGATAGTAATTAGCTCTACTTAACATATGAATGAAAGCTAATTTTTTGTAAGAAAAGCTTCGCACTTAGATTTGCTTTAAGGAGGAGGCAGACATAAACTCAGAAACAGCCTATTGGTAAATATGTCATGCATAAGAGAACAAGCCATTTCAAAATAAGATGGTACCAGAGAAAGAGATGGGGATAGCATGAGATGTATATGACTAGTAAAAACACTAGCCAAAGGGCACGTTTCTGTAAGACCAATATCTTTCTCAAATCAATCTGCGCAGCTAGCGCTTGTCCCCAAGCAGCAATGCCATAGGATGTAAGTGGAATATCAGAGAACGACAAATTTGAATTAACGTATTTAGAGGGACGCAGTATCTTAATCATGCAATAATTCGAACAACTCTACTTATATAGTCAATATGAAATTTCCAGGTTAAAATTTTATCGATAAGCACCCCCAGGAACTTCACGTATACCACACTGTACCTGTAAATGCCCAGCAAAGACTCGAAGTATTATTCAGTCATTTAAAAACACCAGCCACTTGAAAAGGTTTAAACCTCATTAATAATTCATAAGCTCAACGGCCTAGCAAAACTCCGATAAAAACGCTCCGTGTATGAGCTTTTAACTCATTAGACAGTCCTCGATATTCTTTACACAAATGATACTAAGAAGACAGAGCTTGTTCTTCCGTACTCTAATATTCTCCTTTCACAATTTAAACCACTGTTCTGAGTTCAGATGGGCACGCTTTTTGTGGTATGTTTTTTAAGCTGTCCAAAAACCTCGCAGCCGGGTCTAAAAACACTGCTGCTCGGTTTCTAAACATTACTTAAAGTACATTTTTTTCTTTTGGCTTGATTAACAGTATCATCGGTCCCTGTTCATGAGCCACCCATGGGATATCCAGGCACGCGAGAAGGTAATAGAACCCAAAGATCGATAGGTTTGTATAATTAGCTTCGCCTAATATGGGTATATCTTTCTAAATGTTTGTGTTTTATTTAAATCTCAAACGTCCCAATTTTTAATAATTTTCTTGCGACCACCACGTCAATCCTTTTTAGTGGGGGTTTAAGCTAGGTTGAGTGCACAATTCATCCTAGGTAAAATGGGGATCACGAATTTAACCTAGGTAAAAACGGATTCAACCTGAGAACAGATTTTACCTGCAACATAGCCAGCCACTCGCACACAACGCATAGAGATGCAAAATATGCTTTACTGGTAAAACTTGATCCAAAGATATGTTACACTTTGCTTTGTTACATTTCGCGTTGAAGAAGTCGGTTACATTTTGGGGTTAAGAGATTGTTACAATTGGCGTTAAAGAAATTGTCACAATTTGTGTTCCCTGTCACATTTTTTGCTAACGTCCAAGGATAAGTGGTGATTTCTCGCCAATTTTCTATGCGATTGGTTAAGTTGCTATCACACGTTCATACCTCATTCAGGCCTTGTCCTTGTTTGTCCTGCTTGTTGCTGCTGGTACTGGGACTTGAGTACGGTATACGGCCTCCTTCGGACGAACCTCGGCGGAATCCAAAAAAAGTACCCTTCTTTCCTCGTGTACTAAAAATAACAGTTTTCCTCTGTGTGCAAATGCCAAATGAACGTGAATCACGACTTGAGCAGGAGACTCTCATTGAAATTTTATTGACTTCACTAATAGTCTTAATCTGTTTGGCAAGGTCAACGCCAAAAAGGAGTGTTCTAATCTTTGTACATTTTGAACATACTGACTGAAGGCTTTTATTAATATGAGGCCTTAGCTCATCCCCTCTCTTTAGTAAGGTCAGAAAAATAGCTTTTCCCAAAACAGTCAACATATCTGAAAGCTGGGGGAGGATACTAGAAGGATCCATTTTCTCCTTGTGTGGGTCCATTTCCATAAGTAGGGCTAACGCTCTCATGGTTCAAATGGGGTAGAACCTAGGCACTTCACATTACACTCTAATCGTTTAATTGTGTTCGAAGATAAGTGCTACACGGCCAACATTTGCAAAAAGGTAATCCTTCCTTGTACTTGTACATGTTCATTACCGTGACTTTAACATCTCCAGTTCCCACCGCCTGCTCCCGTCTGACTTTGTAGCTCAGTCGGTAGAGCAGCGGTGATCCAACCCAAAGGTCGTGGGTTCATTTCCCACCCTGGTCAGAGTTTTTCTCTGTCCTTGTGTGGGCCTGTTCCCATCAAGAGGGCTAACGCTAACATGGTTCATATGTGGTAGAAACTTAGCACTTCACATTACACTCTAATCAGTTAAGTACATTACAATTACTTTGGAAAGTGACCGCTGACCTTATAGTACCGAAGGAAGTATGCAAAGTAAGCCTATAATGCGGAGTCTATCGGAATAGAATAGGCCATTTCCGAGTTCATGTCTACCTCCTCTTCAAAGCGAGTCAAAGTGCAGGGTTAACGTGATGGGAATTAGTCCCACTTAACATATGAATGAAAGCTAATTTTTGTAAGAAAAGCTTCGCACTTAGATTTGCTTTAAGGAGGAGGCAGACATGAACTCAGAAACGGCCTATTGGTAAATATGTCATGCATAAGAGAACAAGCCATTTCAAAATAAGATGGTACCAGAGATAGAGATGGGGATAGCATGAGAGGTATATGACTAGTAAAAACACTAGCCGAAGGGCACGTTTCTGTAAGACCAATATCTTTCTCAAATCAATCTGCGCAGCTAGCGCTTGTCCCTAAGCAGCAATGCCATAGGATGTAAATGGAAAATCAGAGAACGACAAATTTGAATTAACTTATTTAGAGGGACGCAGTCTCTTAATCATGCAATAATTCCAACAAATCTACTCATACAGTCAATATGAAATTTCCAGGTTAAAATTTTATCGATAAGCACCCCCAGAAACTTCACGTATACCACGCTCTACCTGTAAATACCCAGCAAGGACTCGAAGTCTTATTCGCAGTCATTTGAAAACACCGGGTACTTGTAAATGTTCAAACCTCATTAATAATTCATGAGCCCAACGGCCTATCAAAACACCGATCAAAACGTTCCGTGTATGAGCTTTTAACTCATTAGACACTCCTCGGTATTCTTTACACAAATAATACTAAGAAGACAGAGCTTGTTCTTCCGTACGCTAATATTCTCCTCTCACAATTTGAACCACTGTTCTGAGTTCAGATGGGCACGCTTTTTGTGGTATGTTTTTTAAGCTGTCCAAAAACCTCGCAGCCGGGTCTAAAAACACTGCTGCTCGGTTTCTAAACATTACTTAAAGTACATTTTTTTCTTTTGGCTTGATTAACAGTATCATCGGTCCCTGTTCATGAGCCACCCATGGGATATCCAGGCACGCGAGAAGGTAATAGAACCCAAAGATCGATAGGTTTGTATAATTAGCTTCGCCTAATATGGGTATATCTTTCTAAATGTTTGTGTTTTATTTAAATCTCAAACGTCCCAATTTTTAATAATTTTCTTGCGACCACCACGTCAATCCTTTTTAGTGGGGGTTTAAGCTAGGTTGAGTGCACAATTCATCCTAGGTAAAATGAGGATCACGAATTTAACCTAGGTAAAAATGGATTCAACCTGAGAACAGATTTTACCTGCAACATAGCCAGCCACTCGCACACAACGCATAGAGATGCAACATATGCTTTACTGGTAAAACTTGATCCAAAGATATGTTACACTTTGCTTTGTTACATTTCGCGTTGAAGAAGTCGGTTACATTTTGGGGTTAACAGATTGTTACAATTGGCGTTAACGCAATTGTTACCTTTTGCGTTAATGTTACAAATTGCGTTACTTCTCACATTTTTTGCTAACGTCCAAGGATCACTGGTGATTTCACGCCAATTTTCTAATATGCGATTGGTTAAGTTGCTAAAACAGGTTAATACCTCATTCAGGCCTTGTCCTTGTTTGTCCTGCTTGTTGTTGCTGGTACTGGGACTTGAGTACGGTATACGGCCTCCTCCGGACAAACCTCGGCGGAATCCAGAAAGAGGAACCTTCTTTCCTCGTGTACTGAAAATAACAGTTTTCCCATCTGTGCGAATGCCAAATGAACGTGAATCACGACTTGAGCAGGAGACTCTCATTGAAATTTTATTGACTTCACTAATTTTCTTAATCTGTTTGGCAAGGTCATCGCCAAAAAGAAGTGTTGTAATCTTTGTACATTTTGAACATACTGACTGAAAGCTTTTATTAATATGAGGCCTTAGCTCATCCATCCTCTTTAATGAGGTCAGAAAAATAGCTTTTCCCAAAACAGTCAACATATCTGAAAGCTGGGGGAGGATACTAGAAGGATCCATTTTCTCCTTGTGTGGGCCCATTTCCATTAGTAGGGCTAACGCTCACATGGTTCATATGGGGTACAAACTTAGCACTTGACATTACACTCTAAGCAGTTAAGTCCGTTCAAACAAAAGTGCTACACTGCTTACGTTTGCAAAAACGTAATCCTTCCCTGAAATTGTACATGTTCGTTGCAGTGTCCTTAACATCTTCAGTTCCCACGGCCTGCTTCTTTCTGACCTTGTAGCCCAGTGGGTAGAGCAGCGGTGATCCAACTCAAAGGTCGTGGGCTCAATTCCCACCCTGGTCAGAGTTTTTCTCTATCCTTGTGTGGGCCCGTTCCCATGAATAGGGCTAGGGCTAACATGGTTCATATGTGGTAGAAACTTAGCACTTCAAATTACACTCTAATCAGTTAAGTACATTACAATTACTTTGGAAGGTGACCGCTGACTTTTTAGTACCGTAGGAAGTATGCAAATTAAGCCTATAATGCGGAGTCTACTGGAATAGAATAGGCCATTTCCGAGTTCATGTCTACCTCCTCTTCAAAGCGAGTCAAAGTGCAGAGTTAACGTGATGGTAATTAGCTCTACTTAACATATGAATGAAAGCTAATTTTTGTAAGAAAAGCTTCGCACTTAGATTTGCTTTAAGGAGGAGGCAGACATGAACTCAGAAACGGCCTATTGGTAAATATGTTATGCATAAGAGAACAAGCAATTTCAAAATAAGATGGTACCAGAGATAGAGATAGGGATAGCATGAGATGTATATGACTAGTAAAAACACTAGCCGAAGGGCACGTTTCTGTAAGACAAATATCTTTCTCAAATCAATCTGCGCAGCTAGCGCTTGTCCCCAAGCAGGAATGCCATAGAATGTAAATGGAAAATCAGAGAACGACAAATTTGAATTAACTTATTTAGAGGGACGCAGTATCTTAATCATGCAATAATTCCAACAGCTCTACTTATATAGTCAATGTGAAATTTCCAGGTTAAAATTTTATCGATAAGCACCCCCAGGAACTTCACGTATACCACGCTCTAACTGTAAATACCCAGCAAGGACTCGAAGTCTTATTCGCAGTCATTTGAAAACACCGGCCACTTGTAAAGGTTTAAACCTCATTAATAATTCATGAGCCCAACGGCCTATCAAAACACCGATCAAAACGTTCCGTTTATGAGCTTTTAACTCATTAGACACTCCTTGATATTCTTTACACAAATAACACTAAGAAGACAGAGCTTGTTTTCTCGTACTCTATTATTCTCCTCTCACAATTTGAACCATTGTTTTGAGTCCGGATGGGCACGCTTTTTGTGGTATGTCTTTGAAGCTGTTCAAAAACCTCGCAGCCGGGTCTAAAAACACTGCTTCTCAGTTTCTAAACATTACTCAAAGTATATATTTTTTTCTTTTTGCTTGATCAACAGTATCATCGGTCCCTGTTCATAAGCCACCCATGGGATATCCAGACACGCGAGAAGGTAATAGACCGCAAAGATCGATAGGTTTGTATAATTAGTTCGGCCGAATATGGGTATATCTTTCTAAATGTTTTTGTTTTATTTAAATCTTAAACGTCCCAAATTTTGTTAGTTTTCCATGCGACCACACATATTGCGGAAACTTAAGATTCATGCCACTGCTCGATCATTAGTAAAGGGAAACTTTGTTAAAACAGTTTTGTCTCTCTCCACTACTCCTTTGGTCAACGCCTACAGTAAATGTTACTTTATTAATTTTCAAGGTAATATTGTACCAGGTGCGGGAACTGATGAGCGACGTTTCCCGTTAAACAACAACACAACACGGAGACAAAGATAGCGGACAACAACCTCATGGCCTTTTATTACCCACAATGGTCCTTTTTCTGTACCTAAAGGGGTGAGAGTTCAGTATCGTAACCCGATGCAAACTTCCCCTGATGAAGAAATGTCATCCTCGACATAACAGAAATTACGGATACACACCCGCTCGTCCTATTGTTCTTGTTTTCCTATAAACACTTATTCACTACTTGAAAGAGGGGATCAAGCCCTAACCGCTGGTCCTAAGTACAGCAATCACGTTCAATATCTCGTATAAACAACCGTCTTCATTATAATCAAAATTCAAACTTTCAAAAACTTTCCACAGTGATACGATTCAGTTTTCTTTGATGATAAGTAACAATTATTACTCTGTCCGCACAATAACAATTAAACTCCACATGAGATAATACAACGGAAACGGGTTGTCTAAAATATCCTTTAAGTCATCCCACATGGATACATTACACCTGTTTAGTAACACACTGGATAGACGACTGGCCCCATACCGTTGAGCCACGCATTTTATATTCCTCCTACTGCTCCAGGTACAATTGGGACTGTGACCGGCGCCACTCCCGCGCAGGGTGCTGGGTAGTACACACTTGGAGTTCCAAACGTGTCGCACGTAAAAGCACGGGGTCTCTGCGCTGCCTTGTTGGCGGAGTACTCTGTCGTTTCCTCTTCAGAGGGTGGCTCAATTTCTGGTTTTATTGGTTCCTGACATTGCTAGGTTTCACCTGGGATCTGTCCCAGGTCCTGCAGCCGTGTCGTTTGTGTTAGTGTCAGTTACTACTGGGGTAAGGGTCAGAATCCCTTCTGACTCCCCATCAGAACTGACTTCTGTAATGGACTCCAAGGTCGATAAGGCAGGTGATCGGGAAACCCGTGATTTCCGTCGTGGTTTCTTAGTTGTCTTGCTGTTCGTCTCAAAAGGAAGATTATTGCAAGGCAGAAGATTTAGATGAACCACTTGGGCTGATCTTTCTCCTGATTCCGGCTCCACTCCGTAGACTGGGCTTCCTTCTCTTTTGCGCTTGACTGTACTCTCCCAATACGACCGTAGCTTGCCAGGACCCCCTCTGTCTCGTAGATATAGTACTAAGACCCTATCGCCCTGACGAAGGAGGTCTTCGATATAGCGCTTTACTTCGCTGTACAATGGACGAGGTATAGAAACATGTGTTTTCTGAACCGATGTTGTGTCTGACAACACTCAAGAAAGATCATTGGATGGTATATATACACGCATGTTGAGAAAGGTGTTAAAGATTCACTGGTCATCACATATAACCAATAATTGCAGATGAGCTTAAAGTAAACTTCAAAATTCTAAACTGCTATAAAATGACTACTCTTTATTTTTGACAAAGGGAAAATTATCAGTGAATTCTTGCTTCTTGATTGGACTAAAATAGATGCCATCACTAAATTTGATCTAATCGCCATCTTTGTTAATTCTCATGTACCTCGCAGGAAGCTCTCAAAAATTGAAATGAAGTGGTCTGCTTAACCTTGGTTTGACAACGACATACTTGCTAACTAAGATAAGCTCAATTCACAAGTTATTAAGAGTAAACAGCCAAACCCTAAATCAATATTCCTCTTTAGGAATTTCAGGAAAAATGTGGTTAACGATATCAAAGCTAGTAAGTTACTTTACCTTGAAATTACTTTTCCTCAAATACGTATAATATGAACAAAATCTGGCCAGGCATTAGATCAATCAGAAATATTAGTCAAAGATGACTATATTCCCACCCCTATAGAAAATGGCAAACCTCTCACCAATCCCTCTGCTATTTCTAATATTCTTAACAAATGTATCTTAATGTGAATAAAAATACCGATCGAAATATTCCCAGAGAGAATTACTGTCCTAACTCTTTTCTAAAGGGTATTTTTTCCTAGGTCAATATTCCTTTTTCCTGTTACTTTTGTGAAGTTGAATCTTCTCAAATGGATAATAACAAATCCATTGGTCCCCCTAGTATCCCGGTTTCCCTGAACATTGAAAAACTCTTACGACTCATATTCCTCCACTCTTATCGATCACCCTTAATTAATGATTACTTTCTCTATTATGGTACCTTCCCCAGTAAACGTAAATTCGCAGACGTTACTCCAGTTTCAAGAAAGGTTCCAGGCGAGACAAAGATATCCATAGGCCAATTTCAGTACTACCAATTTTTAGCAAAATCTTTGAAAAAGCAATGTAAAAGCGCCTTTTATGGTTACCTTCAATGTCATAACATTCTTTATTTAGGCAGAAGTATTCAACTAATCATGCACTTCATGCACAAGTATTACTGAATATATTCGTCACTCTATTGACAATGATGAGTTTTGCTGTGGTATATGTAAAATCATCCTATTTTTTTATTGAAATTGCATCACTATGGAATGAGAGGATAACGTCTATGATTGGTTTAAGTCCTATCTTTCAATCTGTTAATGGTCATGTGTCTGATCCACTATCTGTAACCTATGGTGTCTCTCGAGGATTTATTCTTGGACCTTTGCTATTTTTGTTATATATTGGTGATTTACCAAACATTTTAAAAAGGCTGACAAGTCACCTGTTTGCTGATGACACTGATATCTAATGTTCATGCTAGAATCTTAATGTTCTTGAATTGAAGTTGCATTATGAGCTTAAAGTAGTTGTATTCTTTTTCACTCTTAAAGCCTGAAACTCTATAAGTCTTTTAATTTAATAATTGACGACGTAAATACTAAGCACGCTCTTTCTGTAAAATACCTTGATATTGCCTTTGACTCAAGCCTGTCCTGGAAGAATCACATTGATGAACTCTGCCTAAAACTGTGAAAAATTGTTGGTATTATATCTTAAGTAAGGTACTACGTCAACTTTGATATACTTACTATGCTTTATACCACCCACTTTTTTTGATTGATTGATTGATTGATTGATTGATATTTTAAAACTTTAACCAATAAAAATTACTTCCACTAAGTGATACTCGCGAGTTGTCGGGCGTCAGGTGATGCCTTGGAATGAAGAAGACGACGTTTTGTTTTAAATCAGTTTTAATTTCCTTGTGTTTGCAACAGCTTTACCTGATATTCCAACCTAATTTCTTCTTAGATTTTCGTTTCCTTATCAGTTCACCTCCTCTTCTCATAACTCCTTTACTCTTGTATGTGGTTTATTGATTATAGTTGTTCTTGTTTTCCGATGTCGAAATGCAGTTTTTTGTGCAGGTAATGATATCACTGGCCCGTAGTCCAAGGACCACGTACGTACACCCGGATGGACCAGGCCCCAGTTGTTCAAAAGGTGGAAAACGCTATCCACCGGATAAGTCACTTTCCATTGGATTGCGCAATTGATTTCGCTATGACTTATCCACTGGATAGTGATTTATCCGGTGAATAGCGTTATCCATCGTTTGAAGAACTGGGGCCTATTGAACAACTAGGGCCAGGCCCATGGACTCTACTAAAATGGATTAGTGGTGGACTAACTACAATGGGTCAAGTTTTAGATCGAGTAGGAATAGAATTTAATTTGCGAATCATACATTTAGTCTAAATACCATCAAATATCTACCTATTTCGTCGTGTTTGGTAATGTTGCGTTCACAAACGTCATTGGTCAAATGATCACGTGTTGTGTTTTGGGGGACTGACCCATGCAGAGTAATTTGCGAATCGCTCGTTTTTCGAAATCTTTATATATGGGGACATTAAAGAAGATCGTTTTCAAAAACAAACGCACATTTTCCTCAATAACCTCGTTTAGCGAAATACATATCTCTTGGCTAACAGAGTTCGAGGTCCGTACTGTAAATTATGGAGCGAGTTATGCCATAAATCAACGGGGAAAAATCTGTAAGTTAAAATAAAGATAGAGAAAGTGATTGCACGGTGCACAAATGGAACAATCAATATTACTTTTCCATAGGAAGGGAATTTTTGCGAAATATTTTCATTTGTTGCCCTTTTTGTTTTCAATAATCCTGCTTGCCACTTCTTTTTTTAGCGCGTTCGTTAAGTCATTGTGTTTGACACCGTTTGACTGATCTTTGAACTCGATCTACTAAGGTACCGGTAGTCCATTTTAGGTACTCCATCACTTTTCCATTTTAGTACTCCATGGACCTGGACTATCGGAGGGGGTACATTTCTCTGTCATTACGGTACCCAACCGTATACTCATTTTTCTTGATCGGTAGGAGCTAAAGAATGATGCCACCAGGTCCCTATGGATTGGATGACCTCAACAAGCGTCGCACTTCTGGACAGGGCCATTAGGACTTATCTCGGGAAGCCCAATCTAAATATTAGTAAAAAATATATATTTCACTGTAACCTGATAGTAGGATAACTGAACGATTAAAAGTATTGTAAAACACAAATGAATATTAATAAACGATAATCCAAACAACTATTTAAGCTGTTTATGTGGGACCAATATTATATCTCCTTTCCTACGAAACGCAACTGATACGATATAGTGCGCATGGCAGGGTTGCCGTGATGGTGCAGTGGTTAGCACACCCCACTAGTAACCAGGAAGACGTGGGTTTGATTTCCATTCACGGCACATAAATTTTTCATTCAAAAGGATCAGTCAGTAGTAGTTCAATGCTACTTCCTATAATGACTGCATCGTTGGATTTCTAGCCTCATTTGTATACTCATGGATTTCCATGAGTATAAAAATAGCGACAGCGAACTACTAACTGATCCATTTGAATGAAAAACATATTGCAGTGAGTGGGAAGCGAACCCGCGTCCCCCTGGTTACTAATCTGGTGCGCTAACCACTGCACCACCACGACAACCCTGCTGGCAACAGAACAATCAGT
Organism: Montipora foliosa; assembly: GCF_036669935.1. Classification (NCBI taxonomy): domain Eukaryota; kingdom Metazoa; phylum Cnidaria; class Anthozoa; order Scleractinia; family Acroporidae; genus Montipora; species Montipora foliosa. The sequence goes on along the minus strand of NC_090874.1, from coordinate 23,157,506 downwards.
GAGATTATTGGTTAGCCACGGGGTTCCCCGGCGTTTAACATTAATTTAAGGAACAGGACGTACATCGGATCATCGGATCATCAAATTACTTATAGTTGTGTAAGAAGACGGTTTGCCAACGAAGATGACACTTGTGAGAAGGATCCAGTGGATACAAGACGCTTACAATCGATAATTGTAGGTAGAGTAAATGAGCAACAGCGAACTTGTCACGTGTCCAAAAAGACCTTTACTAAACGTTTCGCCCTTTCGGCTTCTTCAGTAATAGGCTACTATGTTAAGAACACTTGAAATAAAAATATATACAAACTAGGTCTTAAATAAGAAAAATTAACAAAGGAATATAATTTACAAGTAAAAGAATAAACAATAGAATAAAAAGTATGGTAGAAAATTTATTAAAAAGTGCTAATTTGAAGGCAACTGTCCCTTGAGAGAGTATTGCACTTGTGAGAAAAAATAAAAATAAAAACGTGGTGAATTGTTAATTATATCTTATTCTATTCCTGAAATTGAATTCTGATATTTTATTTAAACCAAAAGGCTGGAGGGTGCACAGTTTCGCACTCCAAAAAGCTTCTATCGTTAGCAGTTGAATCGGACCATTTGACCAGCGTTAGCTCTAATAGTACTTATTCTCCACAGTAAATCCCACAAAGTCATACACCTAATCACTTGTAGTAAATGCAATGTGCAATATGTGGGTTCCACAAGCAATGAATTCAAAGTGAGATTTCGTAATCATAAATCAGCTATGAATACAAACACCCGCATCGATAAAGGTGGACAGGGGAAGAAACTCGTCGGTTGGCACTTCTCGCTTTCGCCCTTTCTTTGTATTTCAACAGGCAAATAGATAGATAGATGGCCTTATGAGTATTAAAGCTACATGAGCTTGTGGGGTCGTTTACAATAACTTATCACTAACTAACTAGGAATATTTACAAAAAGAACATTGAATTAACTTATAAAATTAGGGGTGTTGACAAATATGAATATAAACATAAATTTAAATATATACAAAGTCATCTTTTCTAAAATTACAAGTGGATATAGACGTTATCTTAAAACTAAATTCATTAACATTAACTAGGGATTTGAGCTTTAGTCTGAGGTCATGATACGAAATGTTTTTTTGTCAAGGTACTGCAAATATTGGTCACTGCATTCCATATGGCTGAGCCACTAAACGCGACAGAGTCTTTCATATAACGCGTGTTGAAGCGTGGAACAATTAAAGAGGCGCAAGACCGGTTTGAATAATTTGTGGCACGTTTCTTAAAAATCAGATCAATTAATGTGTCAGGTAACCTATCGTGGTAAGCTTTGTGGAAACAGATAAAAATGGCTGATTTGTAATAAATAGACAGAGTCTGCAATTGGGCCCGTTGTAAGACATCAGCAGATGTCATGTCTTTCGGCAAATTAAAGATAAGTCTCGCAGCCCTGCAGTGAAATCTTTCTAGGGACTGAACTAAGTTGGAATTATAACAAGATGCCCATAGTATGAGACCATAGGTAACTGAAGGCAAAATAATCTTAAAGTAGAGATCCTGTCGGACGTTCCTAGGGAGAAACCTCGACTTCTTAAGTAATCCTAATTTTTAGCAAATGATTTTTTGAGTTCCAGCATATGCGGAGTCCAAGTCAGTTTCTCATTGACGGTCATTCCCAATAATCGTGATTTCGATAGCCATTCAATTGTAGAGTTACCAATGAAGATCGAGGTGGGGGGGGGGGGGGGGGGAGATATTAATCGGGGGATTTCTTCTAGAGATTAGCATGGCCTCACTTTTACTTGGGTGGGGAGTGCAGAATTAAACAGGACAATACTTTTTTCTGAAGTTTCGCTTATGCAGTAAACCGTTGTATCGTCTGCAAACATATAAACGGAACCAGCACAAAGGACGGAAGATCGTTTGTGAAAAGAGTGAAGAGTGTGGGCCCCAGAACGGACCCTTGAGGAATTCCAAAAGAGACCAGTATCATCTCTGAAGTCGATCCATTAGCAATTGTAAATTTCTGTCTTTCACTTAGATAACTTCTAATCCAGGCCAGGAGTGGTCCTGATATGCCAAAGTCCCTTTCTAATTTCATTTCGAGAATGGCGTGCGACACGGTGTCGAATGCCTTTTTGAAATCTATGAAGGCAGTCGCGACCACTAATCCTGCGTCTACAGGCTCTCTCCACGTTTCAGTGAGTTGTGTTTGTAGCAATTTAGTTGAAAATCCTGCCCGGTATGCCCATTAATTATCCGTAAGTAGATTATTAGCTTTATACACATGACGAACAATTGTGTCGTTGACTACTTATTCAAGGATCTTACTTGGGAACTTAGCAGTGATATCGGTCTATAACTGCAGCAATCGGTTTCATCATCCTTTTTATACACTGGAGTAAGTCTTGCAACTAGTGAACACCCTGCTGGTATAAATGGAGAGTCGAAATAGGCTGAGGAGAGACGGGACAATCGCATCGCCTGCTAGCTTCAAAAGTTTTGGAGGTATCTTATCAGGACCCGTTGATTTCCTTTTTTTCAGCGCCTTTACTTTATCCGCTACTAAAGGCTTTGGAACGTGGACATCTGGTCATCGTGGAGAAGCTTCTTGCCTTTATCACCCTCCACGGAGCATGTTCATTGGAGATATCATCGAGTAGTCGTTCCCAAACCCATAGCTGATCGTCAGGCTGTTCTCTTCAAAGATGGATGCATTGTAAAATGGAGTACATTCAAGATCATGTTTAAATTTCTCTACGTCCATTCTTTTGTAGTTACTTGTTTTAATAAATTTCGGCGGTGGTCTTTTGTGTTTAAGCCGAATGGTTGCGTAAATTAAATCTTGATCTGATAGCCCCAGTGGGAATACACCAGAAGAACTGATGAGATCCTTTGTTGTGGTGACAAAGAGATCAAGCAAGGTACGTGATGAAATTCTTGATCTTGTGGCCTCCTGAATCATGCTATGTAAATTAAACGATTCGAAGATAGAAGGCAGTTTTACTGTGTTTCGGTGCGGTATGTTATCTAGATCGCCTTGAAAAGAAAAGTCACAATTAAAATCGCCAAGCAGAAAAATATTTCCAGATCTCAGAGGTACCCAACGAGAGAAATCTCAATATTGACTTGTCGTTGCTTGCAACGATTAATTAACATCTAATAAGAGGTTTATAGTTAATAATTAAATAATACCCGCTCTTCACAGCCAGCTAGCACTAAATATCTATGCAAATTTGCCAGCCAGGATCCGTTTAGAGGATGCTTTTTCCCAGCCAGCACAACTCATGAAAAACTGCTTTTCCCAGCAAGTTCTCATCGCACTGTTTTGCCAGCCAGGAATAGTCAGAGTAACTTTGTTCCGTATCATTATAAATCAATTTTAATTTAATTGAATAATTTATTAAATTAAAATAGCTTTTAAAATTAATTAATTAATCGAATTAATTAATTATTTAATAAATTACTGAAAATAATTTAATTAACTAAAAAAGTAAAAAAAATTTACTCACCTGATGAATTTGACTCTACAATTATCAGTGATGGGCACTCTGACTGCGGACAGTGTCCAATCCACATTTTAACACTAAACCGCAGTATCCACCTTTATGGCTTCTACTTTTATCATATGCAACTCTCTCAAATCCTAGTGCTTTAAGGACCTGACCCCAGCATACTCAGAAATGCCTCTCTTTGGGGTTGGTTGATATATATTGATGAAACTGAATGAAATTGAATAGGAGTATCGAAATTCAATTATTTTGTCGTTCACTAGAGATAAGATCTCAAACAAGGATGCAAGCAAAGGTATAGCGAGGACAAAATAACTGAAACGAAATGCCAAGTTTTATCTCACAGATGTCAAAATATGGAAGGAACCGAATGAAATTGAGTATGAGTATCCAAATTCAATTATTTTGTCGTTCACTAGAGGTAAGATCGCAAACAAGGATGCAAGCAAAACTCACAAATAACAAGTCTGCAAGCTAAGGTATAGCAAGGACAAAATAATTGAGGAGAAATGCCTAGTTTATCTGACAGATGTCACACTGAATATATATTAATGAAACTGAATGAAATTGAGTATGAGTATCAGAGATCAATTATTTAATTTTGTCGTTCACTAGAGGTAAGATCGCGAACAAGGATGCAAGCAAAGCTCACAAATAACAAGTCTGCAACCAATTTTATAACAAGGACAAAATATGTTAAAAAACATGTTTATAACATAACTTGGATAAAACGCGCGTTCTGATTGGCCAATTGATCATTTACTATTTGCCCATGGGTGCACGCTCGCTGACGACAGTTGACGTGCGATCTAACTTAAGAAGAAAATGCCGTCACGAGCGCGTCAGTCCTAATTTTCCAAGACATATTTTCCTCCTCTTAGAATGGGGGTGAACCTCTACAGAGCTCAAAATAGAAAGATATAGCCCTAAAGATTAATCAGCAGTGGAAAAGGAGGATTGAAGGTCTTAAAGCGACGAAAGAGCGTTTCGTGTTTGTACTGCTTTGATATCCAAAACACAATCTAAACTGCTTAAATATTCAAGCCGAATCGCAGAAATTGAAATGGATTTTATGAGACCAGGGAAGATGCTATAGGAAGTTAAATGGTGTTTTGGAATGTCGATTTCCTTTTTGAGATTTATTTCATCGGCCATTTGAGTTGAAATAGTATAACGTCGTTTTTTTTTGGATTGGAAAAGTCGTGCTGTTTGCGATAGCTTGATCGCTTTCAACAGACTGAAGCGAAGCATGTGCAAAGACAGCGTGTTTGTGACGACGCTCGCAAGAAAATCGAATTTTTTTTCTCTCTTAAGGGCAACTTAATTTTTGACTGGGAAAACTGTTTGTTCATCATTTTGTCTTGTTAATTCAAAGTTGTCTTTAAAAAGCAAAGTTGTGTTGACATCGTCTGTTGACCAAACTTGATTTATGCAAATACAAGAGAAACACGCAGGAGTGGTGTTCACGATTATGTTATAAAAGAAATGGTAAGCGTGCAGCGTGCAACTATCGAGTTATGGACGCACTTGGGAGGTTTGCTAAGCACTCAAGAAACTAGAGTCGCACTCGGCTATCGCCTCGTGCGACTCTTACGCTTCTCTTGTGCTTATCAACTTCCCGCGTGCGTCCATAACTCGATAGTTGCACGCTGCACGCTTACCATTTCTTAATTAGCGAAAGCACGAGAAAATATGTTTAGCTTTGAAAGTGCGATATTAGTCTCTGGAAACAAACGAAGCGCTATTATATTTGCATGAAAATATGTATTTTGATGTGTGTGTTTAAGGCCGACCTTACTAAAACATGAAAAAATAATCGGTCGAGAACGTAATTAAATGTGGTCATTTAATAATTTGGACACAAGCTATGCGGAGTTGTGACGCATGACTGTTTTGCAATCTTGTAATGTCCCCAATTTATTCGTTTAATGCAGCTCATTACTATTCTAGGATAAATCAGATAAATTACATGTAAAAAGAGGCTGTAATCCAAGAAAGTGCCCTAGTTCGGTTAAAAAATTGTTCCATACAAAACATTTAAAACATCTGGTATGTCTACTGTGTATAGTGTCCATTATTAATTTAAAGGACAGGAGAAAATGCCATTAATAAAAGGCAAATTCATGCCTAAGATCCATACCCCGTGCATAAGTAAAATACCTAAACCATAGCATCTTCAACAACAACAAAAACCACAGGGCATCACCCGAGAACGCAAGGCAGCGCCCTGAAAAGAAATCTGAGAAGCATAAGCACAATAAAATGACAATAGAGTTTACCATTTCAAGTCAATAAACTAAAGGCAATAAAAAAGGCAGCGCAGTGGTGTAAAAAAAACAACTAAAAGATATATGAGCAATTCGTAGTTTTCAATTCGCAAGGATCCCAGGCGTGAAGATGTTAAAAGCGGCTCATTCGCATGATATACGCCAAGGTCAAAGCTAGTGTTGTCACTGGGCCAATTGACTTACTGATTTGAACATTCTTTCTAGGTTCTTGTTTGCAGACGGACCTTTACAAGTTGGACGTTGGACAAAGTTGGACAAAGATGGACTAACTAAAATGGATCGAGTATTAGATAGAGTAGGAATAGCATTTAATTTGTGAATCATACATTTTATTCTAACTGCCATCCAATGCCTACCTATAATTTCGTCGCGTTTGGTAAAGGGCGTTCACAAACATCAATGGTCAAATGATCACGTGTTGTGTTGTGGGGTACTGACCCAGAGTAATTGAGAAAGGGAGCAGTTGGAGCCTTTCCTCCCATCGCTCCTTTTCCGAAATCTTTATGGGGACATATTAAAGAAGAGCGTTTACAAATAAAAACACACGATTTCCCGCAACAATCTCGTTTCGCGAAATACATATCTCTCGGCTAACCGAGTTCTCGAGGTCCGTACTGTAAGTTATGATCGACCAAGCTTTTTCCTTTCATTTATACCATAGACCATTGGGACAAAATCCGTAATTTACAGTAAGGATCGAGAAAACGAGGTTAGTAAGACAACGGCCGTATTGGCCATATCGTAGAATAGGGCCCGCTAAATTAGCCAATCATAGCGCTCGTACTATCAGACAGATATAATAATGATTTTCATAGTTTGAAACTGAGCACTTCCGGTTTATGATTTGCATGCACTTCAAGTGGCTTATTCCTGGACTTACTACAAACAAAAATCCGACGTGAACTCTGGATGCCTAAATTGTGTGATTTAAAATAACCTTTCTTCTTTATTTCCTGTCTTTCGGTTCTGCTAGCGCTTAGCAAAATAAAGTGAGCAATCTTCTTTTTCTAAAAATAATTTGACAAGGAATAAGAAATCGCACTCTTGCAGCTTATTCGTGCTGCTTTCTTTTACACACTTTGTGTTGAGGAAGACAGTACACAGTTAGCCTGCGAGCAGGCCCTCTGAGGGACTGGGGTTGGGGGTAGAATGAGGGCCTGCCCGCATGGCTTTGTATTTTGAATGTCGCGTCCAAATTTTGGACGCAAAATACTGATTGGCTGAAATTAAATTACCTCGTGACGTCACCATTGACAAGCTCCGACAACAAGAAAGCCTTTCGCTTCGCAGAGATGAGGTGGTCAGAAATGCGTCTGAGAAAATTGTAGAATGTTGCAATTTACCATAACTTTACATAATTAAAGGTCGGGCAACGCGATGCAATGGCCTCTCTACTGGAAGGAAGGAAGTTCTATCTCTGTTATCCACAGAATTCGCGAAAAGTCTTATTTCCCAACTGTTTTTCGTAGCGGCCAAAATACGAGGGCGACTTCATGTCACCGTGGCTGCCTCTGTTGCTGATTTAACGATAGAGGAACTCTACACGATTTTAGCAAGTATTAGGCTAAGCCGAAAAGGCGGCTCCACAAATGATTGCTCGATCTCCTCGTAACTCCGCAATACTCCGATACACTTGAAAACAAAATATTCCAATTTTCAAATTATTGAATTAGTAAAATACATATCTATAACCACAATTGAAATAAAATGGTGTAGGTATTAGAATATCTGTCTAGTATTAAAGTGTGATGTAGCAGTTGTAATGTCTGTATTTCATTAAAATAAATTTAAAAAGATAATTCCGCTTCGCTTTACCGAAATTTGGCAGCAGTTGTGGTCGACGAGTCTCACACAGTGGAGATGCGGTCAGGGAAAACGAATGTCTCTATTACGATTCCCGTCGTTTGAAGTTTGTGTGCTAAATTTTTCCCTGACGAACGAAACACTTTTTCCGCGGAAGGGACTTCGACGAATTACCGTACTGAATATTCAGCTACGCTTTACAGCATCAGCAATAGTTGTTAGGCTTTTCTGGCGAAGGCTTCCTTCCTTTACAGTTTTTTTTAGTTTCTGCCTCGGGCAAATTGAAATACACAACGCGTGGGTTTCTGTTTTCTGTGTTTTTTTTCAATGTTTACTTCTGGTGCGCGCTGATTGGCTAATTTTTGACAGCTCTCTCAGCGTGACATCAAGAGGCGGCATTCAAAATTCAAAGGGATGCGTGCAGGCTCTCCTTCTCTCCCACCGAAGAGAGAGAGCCTGCTCGCAGGCTAGTACACAGTGTACAAATGGGACAATCAAGACTAGTTTTGTATACCAATGAAATTTTTGCGAAATCTTTTTAATTCGATGTGCTTTTTTGAATTAACGTGAATTAGCGTGTTCCTTAATTAAGTCATTGCGTTTCACACATTCATTTTAGGTAGTCCATTGATTACTACTCCATTTTAATAGTCACATGGACCTGGACTATCGGAGTAGGCACATTTTACTGGTCCTACGGGTCAGCAAAATGTACCTAACCGTATCTCATTGCTTTTTATCAGTAGGAGCTAAAGACTAGATTGCATTCCCACCAGGTAAAATGAAGGGCCTCGACAAGCGTCACAGTACTCAGCAGGACCAGTAGACTGAACTGATCACAGGAAGCCCAGAGGAGGTTGGACAACAGCGTGCAAGGCGTCATGGGAAATTTTTATTTTTCAGTCAGTTGCCTCCAGACTTCAAGGGAAACACATCTCCGTTGTAATCAACATGGACGCCATTGATAGATAGGCCGCAGAGTCAACTTCGTTTAAGAGTTCCAGTTGCTTCTTCTTACATTGCTGTGACATGCTCAATTTATTTACTTTCTCTGTTCGAAGCCGGCTCTTTTTGATTGTCAATGGGTTCGAGAAAAAATTCCTTTTGAAAGACGAATGTTGATTTTGCAACTGAGCGCGGAAATTAGATGGACTGAGCGAGGAAATTAAATGCTCTGAAGTCGGCGTCAGTTCTATTAAAAAACCCAGTGTTGATTTTGAGGTAGGGTATAAATTTTCTTGTTTTAGAATCATGCATTGTTGGAAATTTGTCTGTATTTGAGGCTTGAGCCATCGTCGTTCTAAACTGTGTGAGAACAGATTTTTCTGGCTTAATTAATGCACAACATGTTTAGAGATCGTTCTTCTCATTTTGTAGTTTGACCCTCAAGAAAGCGACCAGCAGAGCATCCACCTCAGAAACAGCCATTGCACAACCGCATCGAGCTCCAAAGGAAACTTTGTCAGTTGCTCCATATATTGTTAGATGTTGACAGGATGAATGTTGATGCAACTGTTCGTCTTTCCCAGAAACCTGGAACGGCTGGCCATGGAATACTTTTTGGTCAAACATTAAAGGATGACAAAGAGGAAAATGAGGACATTCATGAAAAAGGAATTGTTTTATTGTTTGTCACATAATGGACTGGAAAACTGTAAATAGGTCGTCCTTAAAATTAAAAATATAATTTTAGTTCACCATGTCACTGAAAGTTGCCCTTGGTAGACCGGTAGTTCAGGTATCGTAATGTTTCAGAACATATCTTAACATAAAATAAGTCACCAATGCTTACCTTCTGAAATAAGATATCAATCCATTTGTTTTTTGGGGGTTCTTGTGCAGAGAAATGCTGCTTATCTTGTGAAGATAGCCCCCTGATAGTCAAATTGTTCACATGTACATGAAAGTACTTTCAGAAGTAGTGAAATTTCAGGAGATAAAAATGTGCTGTACACGTTGATGTTTTAAGGTATTGGTGGCGCCCACGACAAGCAAAGACAGGAATTTTTGAAAATGGCACAGAGAAAAATAAAAGCAAACTGTCAGGTCCAAGTGCAGCTGAGACCAGAGCCAACTAATGGCAAGAACAAAAATACCATAGCCATTGACTTGAACCATGGTAATGGATGGTTTCATTGTTACATTGCCAGAGAATTCACAGGTTTATTGCATACACTAATTGAAAATGAGAAATTGTTGACATACAGGTAACTGTCCACCACATCATGGTTTTTTGTGTGTGCGAAAATTGGATATAACCCTTTAATTTCAATACTAAGAAAGGAAAAGTGGGAAAGTATGTTATGACAAGGTGCCACAGTGCTCGGTGAAATAATATTAAGAATTGCTTAAGATTGTCTTACAACTACTCGCTATTTGTATCTGTAACAATACTGTTGATTTTGTTTAATTTACTGGTATCAACTATTCATAAGTATAAAATCTATGAACAATTTTTTTATTGTACATGTACATTAAAATACTTTGCTGAGTCTCATAGTAACTTAACTTTCCGTGGTAGACGTAGTGTGTAGTGCACTGTAAGTGCACTACACACTACGTCATCAGGTTATAAGAGTGTAAAAACTGTATATCATTCAATATTTGTTTATTTTTTGTTATCCATAAGGGAGGCTAACAAAATCTGCACCTTGCTTGGTTTGCATTTTTTGAGCATTAAAACAGAACTTTTAGTCCATTTTTTCTCACAGAAAGTCGAATATTTTGAGCTCACCCATTCAAATACTAACCCTGCCGGACAGGGCTTAACTGCAATGAGATTTTGTCTTGGAAAGGTATCAGGCTTTTGGTGATATAGAAATTTCAAGGAACTTGAAAATGGTCAACATGTCAGCCTCAAATCGATGTTTCTCCATTCTCTTTTATTTTCTTCAATCTTTCTGGGTTTAGTATTATACTAGTAACCACATGTCTTTTCAGGGGGGCTATTTAGTACGTAAGACATCTACCATGGCACTACAATGATACACGGTACCAAAACAATATCGTGTATTGTTAGGGCGACATATTAGGCAAAGACAAGTTGAATCTCCTGAAAAACAAAATGCAGCTCAGTTGACAGTTATGGAATAAAGCACTGTGTTACTGCACTCAGTCTGAGGTCGCTCGTTTTCACTCCTTCCTCTCCCCATCTGATGTACCTCATTGGAAAGCTTGTTCTTAATGCCATTGCAACTGAGAAGCCCTTAATAACATGCATAAGTGGACTATGGAAAGATAAACATGCAGGTTTTCCTCTGCAAGAACTTATAGCAATACCGATGTTTGGAGCATTAATTTTGCAAGATTTTTGGGGAAGATTTGCAAATAGAAATATCGTCCCAAAATTGAGAGCATGTTGTCTGCTCTCAGAACTCTGGAAAACAAATTATGGGCAGGAATTTCCTGAAACACTGTCGTTTGTATCAAGCACAGGTTGAGTTAAGATAATTCAAAATCAGTAAAGAAAACTTTATTTGCACTGACCAACATATTTTGATCATCTGTAACATCTGGTTCAGCAGCTCAATTCAATGAAGCTGTGTACTAATAATGCACCTATCAATGTTAAGCCCCAGGGAGGGGGGTCGGGCTAACCACGGGAGTTTGATCGTGAGGTCTGTCCACAGGGTAGGGATTTTGATCGTATGTGACGTCCCCAGGCTAAAGATTTTGATGGTACAAAGGACATTTTACCACCTTCACTTGCCGCTGGGTGGGGATTTTGACCAATTATTTTGTACGGGGGTGGGGAATTTGTTCAATGTTAAGCCCCTCCCTGGGGCTTAACATTGATAGGTGCATAATAGTTCCCTAAAGAAGCTTCAATAATTATGGTCTCCACTTTGATTGAAAATTTAAAGGATCAAAAGAGATTATGATTGTCTTTTATTTTTCTTGTTGCTGTAGCAGTTACAGCCATAAATGACACATTCTTGGAAACCACGGACTGCAGCATTATGTTATTATATGAAAGGATGGTGATGTTATAGCTAAGCATAGTAACATTTTTTAGCACTGGCCAAAAAGTGAGCAGCAAATCAAGATGAACGTTTCTGTTTCTTATCTCTTGTGGGGACAATTGACTGATCAACAAGAATACTTCATACACAACAATGGTTCTCCGGTTTTAGAGTGAAACAGGGTTTTCCTCGATCGAGCTTGAACTGACTCTTGGTGCTTGTTTTGGGAGCTTCCCTTGCGTATCATCAGATGATATGTGCTGCCTCCTTAAGCTTCCATACATTTTCAGAAGCATTTAGCTCTCAGCAAAACATGAAAGATAGATCTTGTCTGGCCACAGTTTCCCCGTGTACTCTTCGAAAGGAGGTAACATTCCGCGCCATTATGTCATGCGAACACAACAAATCTTGCAATCCGTTTTGCTGTATTTCGACAACAATAACTCAAAATTCGTTGCGGGGGCAAGGAGGTGGGGGGGGGGGGGGGATGGGCGACATTATTTGTTATGCTATATAGTGTTGCATAATTGAAGACTCTAAAGTGAACACAAAGCGAGAAATCGATTTCTAAAAAGGGCACACTCGAAGCGTGTCAACAAAACAATGCAATGTGGGACTTCGTAAAATATTATAAAAATGTACGATTAAAATTCGTCTTACCTTTAAATTGCCTTCATAGCAATGAAAAACAACTCCAATATGTTTAATCTGGCGCATTTATGGTGAATTATCAATAAACCAAAGCGAAAAAATGCCCAATTACCCGCGGGCTTCTGAGTTTCTCCATGGAACTTTTCGTCCGACAAGAAGATCTGTATGAACGCTGATCATTGGTCGAAATTTATCACGTGACAGCTGTCCAACCTCCTCCGCAGGAAGCCCGAATTAAAGCATAATTATGAGCCATGTCATAGTAGTTCACTGTAACCCGCCAGTATGAAAACCGAACGATTGAAATTAGTGTTAAAAAGAAATAAAAATTAATAAACTGCATTACAAACAACCATTCAGCCTGTTTATATGGGCCCATTTGTAATGGCATTACATCTCATCACATTTCATCCCCTTTCGTTCGAGTTGCAACTGATATGACAACCCCATGCCCATGCTGTGAAAGTTATTTTGGTCTCGTGCATGGTCGCGCATCCAATGATAAACAATCAGGTGTCTTCTTTAAAATAGCCGTGCATCATTACCGAGGGCTGTCCAATACACCTGAATAGATACGAGTCGCAAAGTCGCTATGCAGTTGCTATTCGATTCGTCGATTAGCACTTGCAGAACATTTGATGGACAACCCGTTGTCGAATGGAAAAATGCATCTCATTAGCGGGACTTAGTACACGGTGTATGCTAGGAGCCCCTTGTCCGAGTTGTCGATTCGTTCGATTCGTACCAATCGTGGACTTGTGTTACGACCCGTTGTCGAATGGAAAAATGCATCTCATTAGCGGGACTTAGTACATGGTGTATGCTAGGAGCCCCTTGTCCGAGTTGTCGATTCGTTCGATTCGTACCAATCGTGGTTTTGTGTTACGACCCGTTGTCGAATGGAAAAATGCATCTCATTAGCGGGACTTAGTACACGGTGTATGCTAGGAGCCCCTTGTCCGAGTTGTCGATTCGTTCGATTCGTACCAATCGTGGACTTGTGTTACGACCCGTTGTCGAATGGAAAAATACATCTCATTAGCGGGACTTAGTACACGGTGTATGCTAGGAGCCCCTTGTCCGAGTTGTCGATTCGTTCGATTCGTACCAATCGTGGACTTGTGTTACGACCCGTTGTCGAATGGAAAAATACATCTCATTAGCGGGATTAAGAATATTTCTAACATGCTGTATGCTAAGAGACCAGAAGAGTTTTCTACACAAATTTTTTACTCGATGTATTTATCATTAGTAAGGTCAGATTTTAACAACTCCTCTTTCTTACTATTCATTTGGTCATTTAATCCTATATCCTCAATTACATAATCCAGATGAAGGACATCTAAATAAAGCATTTACCGCCCAACAGCACTGTTTTTCATTACCTTCAAGACTAACAAACATAATCCCTTGCAGTACGTGAACATTTTCAAAAATTGGTGGCCACATTGCTGTAAACATTGGCTTTGCCTTTCCTTTAGGTTCTGTTTCGACTGGTTCATTACCGTGTCCACCATGATCAAGCACTCTATACTCCTTACATTTCCAACGACACCAAACTACTACTGGATCATATTCAGAACTCCCCGCTTCGACATCAATCGCCTTATGCTAAAGGGGCTCTGTTTGTAAACGGGTATTCTTCTACCTAGGCCCTGGACATATTGATTTCTGCGTAACAACAATACATACTTAACAGTGGGGGCAACTGTAGTGCCGACTAAAAACTAATACCAGTGAGAACAGTTATTCTTCGTGTGTCATTTCAAGACCTACTTAATGTGTGAATACTGGAGTGGGTAGGAAATGCCTTGGCATTAGAAATGCACAGCTGATGTGTGTATTTTGCAATGAATGTAGTTTATGCAAATACTGTTTACTGAAATGTACAAAAAAAATACAGTATTTTGAGCAGTATACGACCGGTACCAGTATCCGACCAGTTAAAAGATAATTTCAATTTTTGAAACGCCCCTATTAGTTTACGGAAAACGAAGTATACCGAAAGGAAACCGAACACTTAAGCTTTGAGATGCAAGTTTTGGCGGGCTTTAAGCATCAGGATCATTTGCAGAGGGCGCCGTGATGTTCAGGTGAGTGAAATTTTTGTGACTAATATCTACGCTTTTCACTGCGCAGTAAAACGACCGCTGTTGAAGAAAGAGTTTGTAAATCATGATATATCTAAAGGAACATTTCGATATTTGCGGTAAGTATTCTCAAAGAATACAATTATTCAATTATTCCTGAAATGTACTATTTCTAGAATAACGGAGGCCAGAATTATCAACAATTTTCTAACTAAGCGTTCCCAGAATATGACCAGTTTTTTCTTTAACTCAATTGAAACTTTCTACATTGATTTATCAAGCGGAATTATTTTCCGTGTGTTGCTTTCACACTGCACTTTACATAACTACCGGAAGAAGTCATTAGAACTGAATTCTCAGTTTTTTCAAGATGCTCAGTTCGTAAGTCGATTTATATTTTCCAAATTCTGATGCCAAAGTATTTTGCAAGAGCAAAGGAAAACAAAAATGTCTCTTCCCCGCCGCAGGGTTAGGTTTAATTACGTTGTTATTACTGTGGTGGGATACTGGGCTCGCTGGTCGGGTACTGGGCAGCAATGGACATCTGTAAAAATGCAAATTTCATCGGCGGAAACGAATGTAAAAACGCAAAGCTTGTTTTCTCATATTATAGACTAACATTATTGTTTCAGGGCCAAATTTCACAGCTCCTGCCGCTAAGGAAGGAAAGTTATAGCAGTTTTCAACTGAAGTGGTCGAATACTGGGCAACATACTGTACTCAAATATATACCTATCAAGGAAATGGTGTTGTTGCATTTCACTTGGAAGGAAGATGTTTAGCATACTGACGACGAAGTGAAAAATGGAATTTCCGACGTTTGAGTGGATACGAATTAGACAGAAATGAAATATTTTTGCGGTACAGGAGCAGCGGGGACTGGGGCAGGTTCAAATGAAGTGCAGCCTGGGTAGTATGTAATGCTATAAAAAGGATGCTTATCACATGGGAAAGCATTCTAGGCCGACACCTCATCTTGCTCACGTTATTTTCCGTATTTTCTCATTTGGGATTACTTTCAATCATGAACGAGGCTGAAGAAGTCAGAATTGTCGAGTCGTCCATTGCAAAGAAAAACGAGAACCTTCCAGCGTCTATGAAGTCGATGCTCGATGACTCCCCAAACGAGCTGAAGAGTTCGCAAGCGGACACCGCAGATTCCCACTTCAAAGAAATCAAGAGGCTCAAGTTCGATAAGCCTCACCGGCTCAAAAAGGGAGCCAAAATAGACCAGTACCGATTCAACCTTAAAGTCAGCGACGCCATTTGAAGAGGCAAAGGATGCCTGTTCCGCCTGTTAGTTCGATAAAGTTTACGCTTCACTTGAGACAGGTGAGAAGTTATTGACGGAGAGGCAGAAACATATTCTTTTAGCCGACAAGTCCGATTTTGGGTGGTCATTGATTCGAGAATGCAAGCTTAACGATCTTGCCGAGGACTCCGATGACGAGGAGAACATTATCAGGCAGAGGACAGAGCACGTTCCCAGGCTACACAAAGCGGGCGATTAAAGTCAAGGCCAACAAACAGAAGAGAGCCAACTGCGTTAACGACGGTTGCAGCCGCTGCTTCTGGCCAGTTTGGACATTGAAGGGCACAGTGTCCTTTCACTGCAAAGTCAACCACCGGTCAATGACTGGTCGCCAGCGATCCAAAACACTTTCAAGGTGTGGTCAATTCTATTAGTGTTTCAAGTAGCCCTAGTGACAGTTTTGACGATGATCTTTCCAACTCAGATCATGAGTTTACTTCAGGGAAATATAACAGCCCTTCGGTCGGTGGTCGTTTGTCTTTGTGCTACGATCAATGGGTAAAATTAGGGGGTAGACTTTCATATACCGGACCAAAATGGCGGAAGACAAAAGAATCATTATTATTCTGATTAGGCCTTGTTGATTAGGTATTGTTAGGTTAGCTTTGTTCTTTTGTTTTGTGGACGTTAATTATTCAGGGTCCGGTATATGAAAGATAAGCCAAATTAGGCGCTTCAGGGTTTGTATTAAGCGTTGTGCGCGACGGCTATAAAATTCCGTTTGTGGCTTTTTTATCTTCCTAGCTTCCCTCCTGGGATTTTGGCGATGGTGTTGTGAAGAATTTTCAGTTGACAGTTGTACCTTTCGGGTTGTCATCCGCACCGTATTTGTTCACCAAATTATTAAAGCCTATTCTTGCTTCATGGAGTTGGAAAGGAATTCCTATGGCTATTATTCTCGATGACGGCTTTGGGGGTGGTATCAATTCTATCAAGGCCAAAATCAACAGTTTGAAAGTTCGCGCTGATTTGACTAGAGACGTCTGTTACTAACGAAGATACTTGTCAAGGTTTTATTTAGGTTACCGAGCAAAGGGTTTCAAAGATAAAGAGTAGTATTGATCTCTTACGTAACGATGATTGTAAAAATTTCAAAGCTATGGGTGTAGCCTCAGTATGTGGTAGGCCAAATCATCTCGCTCACTCCTTGTGTAGGAAGTGTGGCTAGAA
>NC_090874.1:23125722-23133222 GCF_036669935.1 Montipora foliosa | reverse complement strand
TGCACAAAAAAAACGAAAAATCAGAATGAATCAAATTAAGTTTTCTCATTTTTCAAGAATATTTATATTCATGAACTTTTCCTATTTGGATAGGCATAGCTTTATTTCAAAGAATGAGTAGTTTTGAAGTAACTATTTTCTAAAAATAAAATAATATTTTTTCTTTTCTGGGATAAATCCCTTTTTACATAGATCACATTTCAATTTTCTTTCTAAGTTTTCACTCTTTTATTCACGTTGCGTTTTCTTCTTCTTTTTTCATTTTACTTTGTTGTAACCCAGGCTGGTTTTGGTATTAACTTTTTTTTATTTTCACACAGTTTGTTCTGTTTACTAAGCCCACTGTGAGGTTGAGATTTTACTTTGTAAATTTCCCTTCTTCATTTAACAGACTAGCCCTTAGTTTATACTATGATTTCCCTCAACTCACCATCCACACACACACAGTATTTTCCCTTCACTTACCCGCTTTACTAGAGATCATTTCAGTTAGTAAAGAGAAACCCCTTCCTGTAAGGGGATTCTTAGTGCAGCACCATAATCATGCCACAAAGGTTGCTAGTCTACTGCTGTTTTGTTTTGTTTTTTACTTTAAACAACTATATCAAAATCGCCTTTGGGGCGTCCATGACTTGAGATATGTATTTATCAACCTCGTCATCAGTGGTATACCCAGGGGGGAAGGGGGAGACTCCCATGCCAAACTGACGGGGATGCTCGTTGTCTCGTTTAGTGGTTTAAATCACCGATTTTGGTATCTCCATGGATGTTTGGGGTGGAAAGTAAATAATTAAACAGGTATCGCTTAGGGAGCATGGCATGCGACGATTTATGACAATGCTTTCAAAAGCTACAAAAAGATGAGAGTATGCAATGAAATTTCCTTTAACTCTCATTTTTAGGACTGTTTTACAATGGTATTTTTTAGTGGTCACGTGCAGCTTGAGCTACGCCCAGATTGGTCTCCTTTAGGGTTTAATTTGAGGTTCCCGACGAGCATCCCTCCCCTCCCCGGGGTTTAGCACCTCTCGCAAAAAAAAATTCAAAATACACGGCTCTATTTGGGGCCATTCAAAGCTGCTCTTTTCTGAGCCACCAGTGAAGTTAAAAGTCTTGATCTCACGTTTGTTCTCCTATTATTGATGAAATTATTCAGATTCTAATCACAAGTCTTCGAGTTCAAGTTGCGCACACCATTTAAGCAATTTGTTCTTCTTCAATTTGGGCGCAATTCCGATCTAACGGAAAGTAGCTTTAAAAATCCTACTTGACACCGCATTCTCTGTGGTGTCAGCATTCCCTTTTTGTACAAATGTTACCCTCATTTGGAGCGATAATTTTTCCACTTATTCCATAATTTGAGGGTTCACTGAGCACGACTGTTCTTCCACTTCTCGTGGATGCGTTTCTTTTCTGTTAATTATTTAACCAGCCGTTCCCGTGTTAAGAATATACGGTACTTCAACGAACTGGACCTTTTTTCCCTTTCAAATTAAGGCTCAAAGCAGCACAGAGGAATGATACACGCCATTTTATAACAGGTTGTGTACCATGGGTGAGCAAGGATGGCGGAGTAGTGAGAGCGCTCATCTCCCACCAATATGGCCTGTGTTCGATTCCCGGACTCCGCATGATAAGTGGGCTAAGTTTGTTCTTGGTTCGTGTCCTTGCTCCAACGGTTTTTCCCCGGGTACCCCGATTTACCCCCTCCCAAAAAGACAAAATTTGTAAATTACAATTCGATCCGGAATAGCCTGCGGATACAACCGCCTCCCGTCGCTCAACGCCGCTGGGCGACGTCTCGCGAAAGTCGCTTAGCGACAGTCAGCGACGAGAGGCGGCAGTATTCGCACGCTACATCCGGAAAGGAGGGTCAGTCCCTCAACTGTCACGTGCTCCCTCGTCACGTTAAAAAGTGGATTAACGCCATCTTATTGAAAAAACCCCACGAAATACGCTATAAATAGTAATAAAATGTATACCCCCCATCCCCGGAGATCTCGGGCGTTTCATCCATGTTTCCCAGTATGGATGCGGACCCCCGATATTGTCCACTATTCCTCCGGATTCGTTACTTGTGTGACACGTTTCGTCAGCGCATTTTGAGTTCAATTGTTAAATGACTTCGAGAGAAAGGGAACAACAAATATTATAACATATTATAGTTAACTCACGAAAAACCAAAGAAAGTCGTTACCATACTTAACACTTAAGATTACCACTCTACAATCAAAACTGCTTATTTAATCATTGTTCTGTTTTGTCAGACTACAGCAAGCAAGATTCTTGTTTCTACATGATGTTAGATAACAGCAAAGCAAAAGAACGTTTTGGGCCGTGTTCCTCTGAAAATGTCGACTGCCGCTATTACTGAGATGGCTGGACTTCCTCGATCATGATGCGGGTCGGGGAGTTCCATCCGGTCCAAGCATTACCGAGTGTTAAGCTGGAGATTCCGCAATCGCCTACATTCAATCCTATTTTTACGGTTCCTTTGCCAATTCCCTTGCAATACCCTCCAAAGTAGTTCACCGTGTGTATGCTGGGATATATCTCGTCGCCGTTGTCAGCAATGTAGATGTTCCCTTCAATGGGGCCGGGTTTGCATTCCACACCGTTGAAGGTGAGATACCAGCGGGTGCAGCAATTCCGGCAGTAAGCGACTCTGTAGTCGCCATTGAACTCGACTTTCAAATATGTGTTATGATTGTGCTTCTTAAAATCGCAGGACTAAAAAACAAGAGGATGTTACAGGTTCTTTAAAATCTTGCACAACTCCTTGTGGAGCTTAATTTTCAAGGCTGTATGTTTTAATGCACTAACTGCAAGAACGCCAAGTGAACGATGGCGCAATTCTAAACTTTAATCAGGTATGGAATATGTTTTATTTAATTTTCTAAGGGTGCTTTCGATTGGGAAATCCGGATTTTAGATCTTAAAATCCAGATCTTCGGAATACCAATCGACCGCAAAATCCGAAAACGGATTTCGCTGCGGATTTTGTTAATTAAAATCCATGTTGGGTAAGGATTTACAAAATCGTTTTCGGATTTTGTGTTCAATTGGAAATCCGAAGATCCGGATTTGAAGATCTAAATCCGGATTTCCCAATCGAAAGCACCCTAAGAGCGTGAGCGAGGGAATATCTTCGAATCCTGCGATTTGATTGGTTCCGGAAGCGGGCAGAAATGTTCAATCTTGCCCGCTCACGCCAAAATTCGGCCGGCAGAGCCAAAACTAGATCACTCAACTGGTCAGAGCGGAAAAGAAAAATTGAGATTTTTGTACAATCTGTTGCCCGCAAATAGTCTCTCTTAGAGGAAAGTGCAGTTAACAATGGATTTGAAAGCATTTTCTCCAGCAAAATCAAGTAAGTTTGAATTTTTCCGATCCTGCTGCAGGCAAAGTTGAATTCAAAGTTTGTTGTGTGTTATTGTTGACCAGTTGTTCTAGTTTTAAAACTTTTTCGGTTTAACAGCATTTTTCACCATTGATCGACTACATACTTTCACTACTTAGTATTTTTCCTTCGTAAATGGATCTTTGGTAAAGTTTCATTTATAACGCGTTTGAAACTTTGCCATTTAGGTTATGTTGTTGGTGTTGTTACTATAAAGAGAAATCTACCATCGCGTTTATGGAAAATGGCAAACGCCAGGCTGGAATTTTCTCTTTGTCAAAAAACAATGAAACTTCTTCGCTTTAAGCTTATATCCGGCCTGTCGGCCACAGCTATCGAGCAAACACCAAAAAGAGAAAAATGAGTTCAAGTTAGAGACGTTTCTCCGCTTAGAGATAAATAACAGCCTGGCGTTTGCCGTCTTGCGTTGACTGTGAACGTGAAGCTTAATTGTGAGTTTACGTGGCGTCAGCTAATCCATGGATTATTTCATCCTGTGCTAAAGAGCAGTTTGGTAACTTAAATACCAGTTTTAACATCGTTTTCATAGTTTTTTTTTCTTTTGCTCCGTAAAGTTTCTTTGAAGAATACACTGATACCGATACATACATGTGTACAGAGTTATGCCTACAATTGCTGCGAACGCCATTATATTATTGTCGGCATATTTAGTCAGTTGTCTTCGTTTCCTGTCGTTTCTTGCAAAAAAAATTCAGCAAAATTTAACAATATTTCGTGGTAGTTTAATAATAAAACGATTATTCCATCCTCATTTGTTAGGAGATCTATCTTCTCCCATCCGAGGCGCGCTCGTGGAATAATTGTTAATTAGATTCGGAACAACTTCCCCTATACATTTACTGTAATTTTGCAGTGTTTGCCCTTCAATCAAGAGGGCGTCAGAAACGGTGAAAAGGTCTATTCAGTTTTTGCAGCCCGAAACGTTCCGCTATTACAACGTTCTTTTTTGTCAATATCGCTAGGTTCATATCTAGAATATCTTCATGCATATCTTCGTGCATTTTTTAAAGCATTATGAGAAATCCGACTGGTTTGGAGTAACATGCATTTTAAGTAGATTTATTTTTTGATTTTCTTCTCCTTACCACTATCTGTTCCTTGTCCGTATCAACCCCGTAGTTGTTGTTAAGGAACCACTCGCACTGTTTCCAGTTTTTCTGCAGATCTCCTGGAGGGCCTGTGCTCCGGGCGGGCCTGGTGGCCCTGTATATCCCCTGGGCCCAGGCCTTCCGTTGTGCCCTGGTTTTCCGGGAGGACCAGGTGGCCCTTTGAAGAAGAAGCGCTTTCCAGGCTGGTCCTCGACCTTGGCATGACAAAAGCGTAGAAGTGATTAGCGATATCATAAATATATTTTAAATAATTTATGGTTAGCTGAGAAGGTCTTATTTCAGAAAAGGCTTTTGATTTTCGTGTCCATTACTCAGACACCAAAATACGGAAACGGAATATTTTGATCCATACCATCTTCAAACCGGGGGATAGTAATTAGTGAGTTTCTGCTACACATTTATTTCCAGATCATTCAATTTCAAGGAACAAAATGCATGGACGAAATTTCTCACAGGAAGTTTGAATTAATGCCACCGTTTAAGGAAGTGGTTATAATTTTGTTCTATTATAGAAAAAAAGCTTACAACACCAAGAGTCCTGCACCTTCGCTGAGCATTTGCCTTAAGAAGCAGCAGATAACTTTACCTTTTCTCGCGAGTATTCTTTCGCTTCGTTTTTCGTGTATGCATGATTGCTAATTAACACCCTTTGATGCATGATGGTGAGGAGCAATACCGAAATATGTAATAACTCATTTTGTGTTTTGTTGCCTTGATGATGGCGGTAGCCAAAACGCAGGGCCGGGGCTGAGGCTGGGGCCGAGGCCGGGGTCAGGGTCCGGGTGGCTTTTTTCTCCAATTTTTTTTGTTTCAATTTTTGTCGTTATTCTCCAGTACTGTTAGTTTCGAATGACCGACATCTGTCCTTCATTTACGGTGGAAATTAGTCAAAAAATTAAGGAGCCTACGGAAGCTATGAAAGCTCTTAAGGGACATCTTAGTTTTTTGTCCTGAATCGGACTAGGTTGCTGTGTTTTAAAATCGAAGTTGGTTTTTGCGAGCACCTGCGTTTGTCTTTCTGAAAATTAGAGTTCGTTTTTCGAAATTAAGAAAATTTCCAGCTGAAATTGGAGTTTATGAAATCTACGCTAACTGCCAGAGAAACTGTGCCCTGGTACCAGAGGTTTTGCTTGAGCCCCAAGAGAGCGGCGAAGACGAGTCCCGAAGCAGCGAGAAGAGAAAAACCTCTGGTTACCTTGGACTTGAATCTCACTTTCATGCAGACGCCAGGGTCAGGATCTCAGGCTCGGGTTGGTTGATATTTTTACAAACACCCAATTCAATATGATTGATTCGTTTGATTGGCAATACCGAGAGGACGCGTGGTTGCTAAGTTGCTATTGGTCCCTTTTATAATTATCAATTTGACGCGTTTGACAGCTGGCGTCTACGTCAAAATGAGATTCAAGTCCGAGGTAACCAGAGGTTTTCTCTTCTTCCCGCTTTGCGACTCGTCTTTGCTGCTTCGTGGGTCTCTCGCGGCTCAAGAAAAATCTCTGGGACCAGGGTAGAGACACTGAAGACTCGCTGACCTCCATACTTTAAAATCGTATTGTAATGTTTACTTCATAAACAAAAAAAAAAACAACGGAATCACAGTTCCACGACAGTCTTCACGCAACGTTCTCGCTTGCTTGTTTGTTCGTCCTTTCGTCAATGCTGTCGTCTTAACTTTACTACAAACGGTTTGTAGTAAAATCAGACTCTCACAGGAACTTGCTAGCCAATTCTATTGGGACGTCAAGGGACCCAATCTAATTTCACGATTAAAAACACAACAACATTGACAACAATTTTGCGAAAACAAGCAAATGAGAACGTCGCGTGACTGCGTGACGATCAACGTTGGTTCGTGCAACTGTCACTTTGTTTTGTTTCGTTTTAATTGTATTGCGGAGAACGCTTTCACGAAGTAAACATTAAATATGTGGTCTTAAAATGTGGAGCTCAGCTAGTCTTCAGTGTCTCTAGGAGTTAGCGTACCCCACAAATACTCCAATTTCAGTCCCTTTCGTAGCGCATGTTCCTTAATTTTGTTTAACTGATTTCCATCATGAATGAAGGAAATAATAGTACAGGAGAACAGGGACAAAAATTGAAACAGGAAAATTTGGCCTTGATGATAGGCACACCATGCAATTACTCGGTTTGACCTTTATCCCTGTCATCAGTAGTGGGCCTTATAATTAGTAGTTAAATTGTGGTTCCCAAACAATAAACTGAACTCTCGGACAAAAAATCTGGAGGCCTCACGACTGACCGGCAAGAAATGGGAATAATTCTCTGAGTGACTGTAAAATCTGATAACTGTCAAAACATAAATAAAAAGAAACGAATTCTCAGTTAAGCGTTAGTAAGAAGTAAGCTCCCTCAATTAGAATCACTTAGACAAGTCAATTTTATTTAACTTACACAGAATATTATGTACGTAAAGTTAGAAAAGTGGTCAAAGCTAAGGATTTAGGTAGGTTGGGTAACATGGACACCGTAAGTAAAAAAAAAGATGAATTAGAGAATTATAAAGCATTTTTAATATATCAATATTAACATAGGACCTCAATTTTGAGACGATTCTTACAGTTTTTGACAGTTTCAGACAAAGCTCATCAATGTGACTTTTCCAACGGTTGGATCAAGCATCAAAAGTAACACCAAGACATTTAACTGTAGATACTTGCTGAATATTTACACCATTAAGTCTTATAAGATTTCAGTTTTTTAGAGTGAAAGAGAATGAAAATAGTTTTTACAATACTAAGTTCCAGTAGGTTGGATTTCATCCAATTAGCAACTGCAATGAGCTCATGATTTAGGTTAAGTTCAAGATTCTTGCATGGACAGCATATATTTGTATCATCAGCAAATAGGTGAAACGTAAGTGATTCTGAGGCATTAGGTAAGTCATTACACTACGAGATTCATAGGAATCTGAAATCGTGGACCCCTGCCGATGTTCTACGATTAAACCGT
>NC_090874.1:23110722-23113222 GCF_036669935.1 Montipora foliosa | reverse complement strand
GAACCCTAACGGTTTTGCTGTCCTTCCTTTTATCAATGGTGTTACGCAACCCCTAACAAGAATTCTATCCGAGTTGTAAATAAGCCCCTCAAGACTTTGCAACAAGAATTCCTTTCTCCTAAATTCAGACCAGCTATTGAACACCAACCCAACGTGGTCTATAAAATACCCTGTGCCGATTGTGATTGGTGTTATATAGGTGAAACTGGCCGTTGCTTTGAAACCCGCAAGAAAGAACACGTTAGGAATGTAAAAACATGCATGCGCCAATGGGTCTAACATTGCGAAACATGCGTGGTCTTTCGGTCATCGCATTGATTTCAGTCATTCTCGAGTTATCGACAAAGGCTCTTTTCGTGTTAGGAAAACTCTAGAGGCCTGGCACACCTCTTCTACCAAGCATGCTGACAATAACTTTAAGCCGATTCCTAATCAGTATAAAATTCTTTTTAAACAATAGCCACCATTTTTCATACCTTTACTCTGTTCTTTTAATCATTTTTATCTCGCCTTTTCTGTATATATTTCACTAATTTACATTCAACGTTTTATCCGTGGAAGGCTGTAGATCGACAGCCGAAAACTTATATTCTTTTTCAAAACATTTTTAGCCAGAGAACGTTTTTTATTGTATTTTAAAGAGACAATATTGAAACAAAACGTTTCAACTCATATAATAAAAATAGTAGGGGTTCAAGAATAGACCCTTGACGGACCCCGCAAGTGATAGAAAGATGATTAGAGTCATGACCATTGCCACACACAAACTGTTGTCAGTTAGACAGATATGATTGAAACCAGTCGTAGGCCACACCTCTTATTCGATAATGGTGCAATTTTAACAAAAGAATAGTATGATTCACCGTATCAAAAGCCTTTTTTAAGTAAATAAAAATCCCACAGCCAAATTTGTTGTTATCAATGGAATAGCGAATAGATTCAGTGATGCTTAAAAGTGCACGATGAATTGAGCACTTGCGCCTAAAACCAAACTGAAGTGGGTAGAGAATGCTATGTCATTCAAGATAACTGTAAAGGCGCTTTTTCATAGCTTTTTCAAATATTTTGCTAAATATAGATAGGACAGATATAGGTCTGTAATTATCTTTGTCTTGTCTAGAGCCTTTCTTAAAGAATGGAGTAACTTTTTCTAGTTTAAGCTTATTAGGGAAAGTGCCACACAGAAAGGAATCATTTATCAAAGATGAAAGAAGGGGAGCAATACAAGTCTTAAGTATTTTTAACACAGGGCCTGGGATCCTAAATGGCTCAATAGATTTGTCATTGTCCATTTGAGATGTAAAATCCTCATTCATTTGATGCAACAGGGGAAACGAACATCGACTCTGAATAGGTTCTATTTAGAAAAGAGGCAGGAGAGCAGTTGCCAGGAGGAATGTCCGACCTTCCCAGTGTTTTTGCCCACATTAACAAAAAAAGTTGTTAAAAATGTTTGCAATAGCAGAGGGATTGTCAATGATCTTTCCATTGTCATTTAGGGTAGGTATAAAGTCAGCTTTAACTTTGCAACTTCGACTGGGAAGTGCTTTTGTTGTTGTTGTTGTTGTTGTTGTTAATGCCTTCAAAATTAATTTTGAAGATGGCGACCTCGCCGAAATTCACAGAAATAAACCTTGTAGCATTTTAGGTGTTTCATAGTTCCATACTCAACTACATACCCCTTTGTCGCTGATTTTATCCTGGCAATGGTGGAGAAGAAATGTAGGAGTAAAATCAAAACTAATGGGTGCGTTTCTGTGGATGACCCGGATGAGGAGTTGTTATCCATCATGTTACTGTGTGACTCGTAAAACCTTGAACACCTAAAGTACTACTGGAATGTCTATTGTTTTTCGAGGGAAAGCCAATCATATCATATTTTCGTTGCCGTGTTGTCCCATGTCTGATTGGTCGTAATACAATCAACATTCCAGAAAGATTTAAGGTGTTCACGGTTTTCCTTTTTTTTTTCGGAGTTGCTCAGTAATTTGTTTGGGAAAAATCGTTGTCAGATCAGCGATCTATTGAATCTTCTCCGAGAAAAGGATTCATCAGATGACCGGTCTCAGTGATGAGCTATTGCATTCCTTTCCTCGAAATTAGTCAGTTTGCACAAAGATTGCAACTGTCCAATGAGGCAAAAAAATTTTTAAGGGACATTCGCGTTTAGTAGTCTAGTCCTGTTACTGCCTACATTGGTCGGAAATCGACTAAAATCCAGCGAAGTACAAATTATTATAGTAGAAAACGTTTGTAGATAAAATTTCGGTTTTAAGTGCTGTTTTGTATTTGTAACTGAATTTTATTTGCCTATTATGTTTGTTTTCGTGACTTGTCAAGTTCTCTCTTGTTTTACTGTCGTTTCGAATGCTATTCTTGCTACAAGTTTCGAACCTCGGCCATGGTAATTCATCCTACGCACGAAGTTCGACCAAAACCCCGCTCGTTTGGTGTACGATAATCGGAATGATCCGCGATCAAAATCAAGACTCGCAGCCTT